>NC_143027.1:19122500-19422500 GCF_057628025.1 Oncorhynchus mykiss | reverse complement strand
GGCTCCACGGGCCTCTGGCAGCGCTCGTACAGCGCCAGGCCGTGGGAAAAGTCGATCACCTCATCCTCTGTCCCGTGAATTACCAGCACTGGAGAAGTCACCTTGGAGATCTTGTCAATACTTTGGGAGGCGAGTTTAGATGGGCAGACACGCGAGGGCACCACACACGAGGGAAAGAACAGAGGAAAGAGGAAGGGAACTGTTAGGCAAGTATAATTTCCGAGCAATGATAAACAGATGACAGGAATAGGATTTAAAATAACTCAATGTGGTAATTTCAACGGCAGGCAGTTTACCCTTTTAGACTTGTCAACAGTGCAATTCTCTACGGCTGGCACAATTACCGTACAGCCAACGGTTATAAAAATAAAACAACCATCTAAAAAAACACAATTAATGGCTGCCTGGTATTGTGATGCAATAATTTCCATGGTAAGGTAGAATGTTCATTCAAATTATTTTAAAACCTCTTGAGAATCCGACCCCTCCCCCCCCCCCCCCCAATTTTTGCATAAAATGACATACCCAAATCTAACTGCCTGTAGCTCAGGCCCTGGCAAGGATAAGCATATTCTTGATACCAATTGAAAGGAAAGACTTTGAAGTTTGGGGAAATGTGAAATTAATGTAGGAGAATATAAGACATTAGATCTGGTAAAATATAATACATCATCTTTGAAATGCAAGAGAATGGCCATAATGTACTATTCCAGGTTAGGCACAATTTTGATTTTGGTCACTAGATGGCATAAGTGTGTGTGCAAACATTTAGTCTGATTCAATAAACCATTGCATTTCTGTTCAAAATGTTGTATCAAAACTGCCCTAATGTGCCCAATTGGTTTATTAATACAATTTCAAATTCATAACTGTGCACTCTCCTCAAACAATAGCACAGTATTCTTTCACTGTAATAGCTACTGAAAATTGGACAGTGCAGTTAGATTCACAAGAATTTAAGCTTTCTGTCCATAGCAGATGTCCTGGGAAATGTTCTGGTTACTTACAACCTTATGCTAATCACATTAGCTCAACCGTCCCATGGGGGGGGACACCGATCCCGTAGAGGTTATCTGATGTTGGTCATGCAATGGAATGTATTTTGTGCAATGCCAATGGAGTTGAATCAACAAATCACAGCACATATTGATGAGTATACTTCCTGCTTTTATTTCCTGCTTTGCTCTATGGGTACACTCACAATGGCCACCAGTCCACCCATTATGCCATCATTGACAAGAACGGGGACACCTGTTCTATTCAGCCTATTTCTATGGCAGCACATGCAGTCAGGAGTGGAGGAGATGAGAAAATGTCTTTCATTTTTAAATTTGCACTTTCTCAAAGGTTATTTGAACAGTTATAAAGGTGACTGTGGTCATTTGGCTGACCAATAAGCGCCATCCAAAATGCCATGACAGTCACAGTCCTACGATTCTCCATAACCTGGCAGCAACCAAGGACCACCAGATGGAGCATTTGAGTTAAGAGTGACTCAAACATGACTGCTTTATGATCTGTGTGTGTGTGTCACTCACTTGGGGAAGGCGTCAAAGCAGTAGGTTTTCTTGGTGTCTGGGAAGGCCACTCTCATGCCAGAGGTGAGGGGGGAGTGCAGGACGACCGCGGCACTCTCGTAGCGTGCCGCCAGGTCCACGGAAGGGACCGTACCGATACTCTGACCATACACGATCACAGTCTCTGGCCTAATACCATACCTGGGGGCAGAGACACAGAACATTATCATCAGCTATACAGCATCAATTTCCTGATACTATGAGTAAGGACGATGACAAGGTAGAATGTCGATTATTATGATGATGATGATGATGATGATGTAGACCAAGAGAATGATGATGACAGTTTGTCAGTCAGTCACTATTAACAAGATTCCGTCACCCCAGTCAGGTCAGAAGTCCAGTAGTCCGAAGTCCAGTAGTCAGGAGGGAGCTTAAGTCTATGATCAGTCGGTATGGGAGCATTGACGTGTCAACGAGGGGTGTGGTGGGACAAGCAGGAGATACAGATAGAAAAAGAGAGGAGAGGGAGAAAGGCATTCCACAGCCGATTATGGAGAATGTGACCATCACAGCCAGTCAGCTGACTTTCCCGGCTATAAACCGCTGCAGGACTGATCACACAAACATCACCAGTTCTACCTAGCCCAGCCTGTACAACACTGACACAAGGGTAGGTCATCCAACTGGTTGGAGAGTGACAGCACAGACATATGATGCGTGGAGGCTCACAGGAGGTCCCAAGAGGTCAAAACCTTCTGATGACAGAGTGGACTAAGTAGGCGCACAGGGCCCATAGGAACTAGACTATATTAAGAACTAGAATCCTCAAATGTGGGTGAGGAATTTTAAATTCAGCCTCTTCTTTGCCGGCAACTGTTCTGAGCAGCAGCATTACCTCAAACAGGCTAGCCAGGCTATAGCAGGCTGGCCAAAACCTAACATATGTCAAAACACAGTGTGTAATGTTTATAACAGTTCATGTAAAACATATTATATAAAGTACAGCCAGGGACTGTAACACTAGTGAATCAGGTGAATGTAAGTGACTGTGTGTGTGTGTGTGTGTGTGTGTTTCCAGGCCAACTTAGGGTCAATTTCAGCGTGAACTCACTTTACCTCACTGAGCACGCTCCATGGTTATATAAGCTCTCCACTACCCAATCATCAATCCAATCTATAACGCAGAGAGAGCGAGGGAGAGAGCAAGAGCAAATTTTTGGGAAAAAATAAGGGAAGAACAGAACCACTGACAGTAGAGGTCAACAAGGGGGAAGCAGCTAGGCTATAAGATAATTGGGTCTTGTGTTCTATACTGGGTCATATTTTCAACTGAAGAGGACCTGCTGCTACATACGTTAATAGCACGTTAATCACGGCTCTCTCTCCTGCCCTCAGTCATGTCAATCGGAACTGAAAATCGAGTTACACTCAATACGACCCATACCATACCAAATTACATTACAAACTACTTACTGTGTTGGTTGCCATGGGCACTACTGTGTGTGTGTGTGTGTGTGTTTGCTGAAGGGACCTTCATTTTGTCTCCAATCAATAATATGATTGATCAGGAAGTTTGTTGTTTTCACTTCCTGGGGCAGAGGCTGCAGTGAGTATCTGTCTGAAACCTCATTGGACATCTGTTACTAGGCTACAAGTCAATATTAGACTTAGAAGGATTGACTGCTGGAACATATCCAAGTGAAAAGAAAATGGAACAGCACTATTCTATTTGAGTGGACATCCCTCACAGCAGGTTCCCACTGACAAAACCCAACCCTTTTAGTTCCACAAATAGTGTGCTCTCTCTCTGTGTGTGTGTGTGTGTGTGTGTGTGTGTGTGTGTGTGTGTGTGTAAAAATGCTGTAAAGCAAGAATGCTTTCTAAAATATACATGTTAATAGTTTATTTATCAATTAACAAAATGCAAAGTGATTGAACAGAAAAATATACATCAAAACAATATTTGGTGTGATCACCCCTTGCCTTCAAAACAACATCAATTATTCTAGGTACACTTGCACACAGTTTGAAGGAACTCGGCAGGTAGGGTGGCCCAAACATCTTGGAAAACTAACCACAGTTCTCCTGTGGATTTAGGCAGCCTCAGGTGCTACTCTCTCTTCATATAGTCCCAGACAGACTCAATGATGTTTGGGGTCGTTGTCATGCTGCAGAATAAATATGGGGCCAATCAGATGCATCCTTGATGGTATTGTACATAGTTCCTGTGTTTTCGTGCATAGTTGAGTCGCTTTCCATGTCAAAGGTATGGCCTTTTGGCCGCAAGTCTTTCATAAAGGCCGCTTCTTACCAGACTTCTCCGGAAAGTAGATGGGTGTACAAGGGTCCCACTGTTTTCTGCCAAATCTGAGCTGATGGCACTGCTGGACATCTTCTGATTGCGAAGGGAGTAAGCATGATGTGTCTTTCATCTGCTGCAGTAAGTTTCCTTGGCCGACCACTGTGTCTACGGTCCTCAACGGTGCCCGTTTCTTTGTGCTTCTTCAAAAAGAGGGAAACCCCTGTCTGCCTTGACATGTCAGCCTGGGAGATGTCTGCCTTGACATGTCAGCCTGGGAGATGTCTGCCTTGACATGTCAGCCTGGGAGATGTCTGCCTTGACATGTCAGCCTGGGAGATGTCTGCCTTGACATGTCAGCCTGGGAGATGTCTGCCTTGACATGTCAGCCTGGGAGATGTCTGCCTTGACATGTCAGCCTGGGAGAGACCTTACTGATGCAGTATTACTACCGTGTGTCTTGTTGCTGTGCTCAGTCTTGACATGTCAGCCTGGGAGAGACCTTACTGATGCAGTATAACTACCCTGTGTCTTGTTGCTGGGCTCAGTCTTGACATGTCAGCCTGGGAGAGACCTTACTGATGCAGTATAACTACCCTGTGTCTTGTTGCTGGGCTCAGTCTTGACATGTCAGCCTGGAAGAGACCTTACTGATGCAGTATAACTACCGTGTGTCTTGTTGCTGTGCTCAGTCTTGACATGTCAGCCTGGGAGAGACCTTACTGATGCAGTAGAACTACCCTGTGTCTTGTTGCTGTTCTCAGTCTTGACATGTCTGCCTGGGAGAGACCTTACTGATGCACTATTACTACCGTGTGTCTTGTTGCTGTGCTCAGTCTTGACATGTCTGCCTGGGAGAGACCTTACTGATGCAGTATAACTACCCTGTGTCTTGTTGCTGTTCTCAGTCTTGACATGGTGTATGACTTTTGACAGTAAACGGTCTTCAGCAACCTCACCTGGTTAGCAGAGTTTGGCTGTTGCTCACCCAGTTTTATTCCCCCTGTTTCTCTGTTTCAGTTAATGATTGCATTTCAACCTACATATTGAATTGATTACCATTAGCACCTGTTTGGCATAATTGTTTAATCATACACCTGACTATGCCTACAAAATCCCTGACTTTGTGCAAGTGTACCTACAAGAATTGATGTTGTTTTGAAGGCAAAGGGTGGTCACACCAAATTTGCTTTTCGTTAATTGATAAATATAATCTATTAACATGTCTATTTTTGAAAGCATTCTTACTTCACGGCATTTTTTTTCACACCTTCCTAAAACCTTTGTACAGTACTGAATGTACCAATAAAGTGTCTGCTGACGGTGTGGGACACACCTGCTGACTCATGATTGAGTCACCTGAACACGCAGGTAAGACAGGACCTCCCCCTGAACCAGAACATAGGAACACGAGCGTGTGCAAACACAACACATTTTCCTCTCCGACATCAACGCAAATGCAACCTAAACTCACAAACACATCATTAAAACAGTATCTTGCTTTTCAAACTCACCTCAAAGTGATTGGTCAATTTGAGGAACAAGTTCAACAACAGGTTGAAACGGAGTGAAAAACATGTTGTTTCAAAGCCTAACAACTAAAATGGACAGCGCTTTCTAAGGTGATGACTAATTCAAAACACCATATGCATATTAGAGCTTACGCATTAGCATAGGCCTATGTATGAGCTGATTAAATACGGATTTCTTTAGACCTGGCTTAAATAAATCACGGGTTTATTATGATTGTGTATATTAGACTTTTTAAAATGTAGACGTTCCAAAGGCGCGCATCAATGGCTTGTATGCATGCAGGCCTGGAGATGCTAAACATGTTTATGATAATTAAGTGTAAATTACCATGATACAGGCAGACTTTTGCATGACAATAACCGGCTGACAACATTTCATGACCGCCACAACCTCATCTCCAGCCCTCATTTAACTTCCAAGAGAAACACACTCACATAAAACAGACAGCGGCAGGATGCTAAAGGGGAGACATTGAGAGAGAGCTTTTAGATATGATAAATAATTCACGTTCAAAGTCAGTAGGCCCACAGCTTTTTTTCCGCACAAGCCAAACACATCTCATATAGACTATGACCTGTAGTCAACCACAGGTAAAACACAGTCATGTGGTGAGTCAAGTCTATAATACCTGTGTCAGAAACGATGTATGGGTTTCCCCACTCTTTTTATATATATATATTTTTTTAACTTTTCCCCCCTTTTCTCCCCAATTTTGTCATATCCAATCGGTAGTCCCAGTCTTGTCTCATCGCTGCAACTCCCGTAGAGTCGAAGGTCGAGAGCCGTGCGTCCTCCGAAACACAACCCAGCCAAGCCGCACTGCTTCTTGACACAATGCCCGTTTAACCCGGAAGCCAGCCGCACCAATGTGTCAGAGGAAACACCGTACACCTGGCGACCGTGCAGCGTGCATGTGTCCGGCCCGCCGCAGCAGTCGCTACAGCGCGATGGGACAAGGACATCCCTGCCGGCCAAACCCTCCCCTAACTTGGACAAAGCTGGGCCAATTGTGCGCCGCCCCATGGAGAGACATGTCTCTGGAACTGAAGTCAAACACGGGCAGTGAAACACAGCACCAAGATGAACCATTTGACTGTTAAATAAAAGGAGGCCAGGGCTCCCTGTAGAATGGAGAATAGGAGCACATGCTGCGTTGAGAATTGGGTCTGGCAGTGGCATGGCTAAAAGGCAGCAAGGTGTAGGTAGAAGTTTGCCATTGCGCTGATCTGAGGTGTCTTTTTGCCCTCTTTATGGTTACAAATAAGACTTCTGGGAAGGGTGGGATGATCTTGGATCTGCCATTAGGGTCAGCTTCTATCTTGAGGGTGTCAGTCAGTTTGGCAATTATGGGACAGAAATGACATGGATCTTTGGATTACCAGTGGACAAAGTGAGGCAGAACCTGGCATAGATTTGGGGTGGAATAGTATGTGACGTTGGAGACACCAAGCCCTGGCCAGTTGAAAACGTGCAGGGTTGGAAGCACCCGAATCGGGCACAGAGCTGGGCTATACTAAGCCTTGGGCCAAATTAAAAGTAGCACAGCCTCATCTCACCTGATAGTGTAAATTAGTCTATTGTCAATCAACATGGACTACAAACCCCACCACCCATGTTGTGCTGTCTCATGGTTTTCCCCTCTGGTTCTAACCAATGTGAGCCGACGCTGGTAGATGGACGGCAGTACTATAACTGTTCATGTTGCTTCATTCTTTGTACTTAGAGATTTGTTATGGAATTTGCAATGCAAAGTCTGTCCCACAGACATCCAAACTGCTGCAGCCTTCATGCATGGAAACAGGCAGGGACTCTATTCCTCACTGACGGGCAGTTTAACACTCTGCCAGAGAGAAAGCTCTGCTGATCACTGTTACATTACTGTCTGAAGCCATAAGCCACATTGTGATGTTGAGTTCAATATTAGCCTCCTGAATATTTTATCCCCATCTACGTAGCTACACTGCACAATTAAATGTGAGCAGAAAATTTGCACACAAAACACCTCTAATAGCTAATGGTAGTGCAGCCATGCAAACCCAGACAACCCACCCAAAGCCACAGTTAATAACAATCCTTCATTTGTTTTTCAGTCTAAAGCAGTTCCGCCACTGGGTTAAAAGCTGAGGGATGGTGCTTGTACAAATGTAACTATTCTCAAAAAGGGTAGCCTACATAAAATTCATCTATGGATGCAAGAACTGAGAGTTCATTATCATTTCAATATCTAGGGCTAGTTCCTGTATGTGTCATTTAGGCCGACTGAATTAGCCACATCACATTATGGAACCACTATGCAATCATATTCCCATTCCAATAGTAAGTTGTTGGGGTCTTCATATTTCTCCTGTTTTTCTAGTATTTTATTGTTGTTGATTATTGCATTGTTGGGTTTGAAAGAAAGGCATTTACTTGTGCATGTGACATTAAGTTGACACCTTCCTCAGTTGTTTAACAGGTATCTAGCCTATATGTTGGGCCATGAGAAAACCCCCATATTTTGTATTCATTTTTAAATAGAGGACACACACACACACACACAAAGCTAGAGCACGACCAATGTGCCTTTTTTGGGTCCGATGCAGATTCCAATTTTTGGGGGACAAAACTTACCGATAGTTATATCTGCCAATATACTTTTTTCACACTGAGTTCTCATACACTGTCATCCAAAAAAACAATTGTCCAAGAAATATGCTTCAAATGTTGATTTCATACATTGTGACAATGACACATCATGAGAATGGTGTCCAGAGAAGTTTGAGATGGCCTCTTTCACCCTGTGTTGAAAATCATTCAATGGAAATGTCGCCCGATATCCATTCATTGGTAACAGAGACAGTAGCTGCTTCAAACAGAAATCAGTGTGCAGCATATGAATCAGATTTCCAAAGCAGGGAAGAGGGGGAGGTCATAGAGGACAAAGGGATGAAGAGAGGAGGAGAGAAATCAGGTCAGTGTGTCCAAGAAACAAAAACTATTGTCTACCATAGCAATAAAATTATTGTGTAATTTACAATCCAATGAAATCATCTGAAGATGTTAATGTTTTTTCTCCAACTATTCCATCTCTCTCTAACGCCACCCCACCCCTCTCTAACCCCAACCCTCTAACCCCACCCCTCTCTAACCCCGCCCCCACCCCACCCCTCTCTAACCCCACCCCACCCCTCTCTAACCCCGCCCCATCCCTCTCTAACCCCACCTCCATCCCTCTCTAACCCCACCTCCATCCCTCTCTAACCTCACCCCCATCCCTCTCTAACCCCACCTCATCCCTCTCTAACCCCACCCCCATCTCTCTAACCCCACCCCCATCTCTCTAACCCCACCCCCATCTCTCTAACCCCACCCCCATCTCTCTAACCCCACCCCCATCTCTCTAACCCCACCCCCATCTCTCTAACCCCACCCCACGACATGCATCCTCTATCGTGGGATAATTCAATCAAGCCTGATTCTGTTGTGCTTTGACGAAATTACATTTAAATCTGATTTTCTGAAACAGTCACGGGTGACAGTGTGTGTGCACGCGCGTGTGTGTGTTTCCACAGGACTGTGGTTGTTTATTGTGTGTGTGTGTGTGCAGAAGGAACAAGTAGGCTAAGACGAGGAAAATGGCACAACACACACACAGGTAATATGTGTAGGAGGGAGATCAGCAACAGAAGAGAATGGCTACAGTCAAATGGATATGAGATGTTTCTCAGCCCCAGCTACAGTATGTCTGTCTGTATGTATGTATGTCGGCTAGTCCCTGTATGGTAATGGTTTCCTGTTTAACTTTACTCTCAAACCTGTCCCATGGGGGCAAGGGGGCCTACTATATGGAGAAACACTTATTCTAGTCAATGTAATCACAGTGGGCAATTTGGGTCCGAGTGACCTCTGTTCGTTATCCTCTTCCTGTTTGTGTATTTGAATGTTCCTTCCTTTCTCTGACTCATTTGTTTGTCCCTTTGATTTGTTGTCATGATGCAGGAAATACGTCTGGATTCACTTTTATCCCCCCAAAACTGTGCATAAACAATACGTAGCCTAAACAGCTCACATACGCTCGGACACACACATAAAAGACTCAGCTGAGAATGAAGGACAGGACAGAGGGGATGGGTAGAATCCATAGAGGGAAGCGCACTCGCTCTGTCTGTCTGTCGCTCTGTGTCTGTCTGTCTGTCTGTCTGTCTGTCTGTCTGTGGGACCCCACCTGGGACCTAGAGCAGAGCTGCCAGTAAAAGCTAGCAAGAGAAAATAAAACGGGAGAGGGGGAAGTCATAGAGGACAAATGGAGGAGAGAAGCGAGATCGGAGGGAGAGAGAGGAGTGTTGGAGACTAGAGGTTATGTGGGGATTGAATCACTGATAGATAGATGGATGGGATGGCCAGAGGGATGGGGAGAGGATCTGATGAACATAAAACCATTGCCTTGGGGGCGGCTGGGTAGAAGGTTGAGGAGAAAGCCCCTAGCCTACACATTTTAAAACATAATTTAATGTAACGAAAAAGAAATGCTTTCTCCACTTCGCTTTCCAACCAAGGATGTTTAAGCCATGGTGCGAGCTTTAGGTGGAACGAAGGTCAGCAACTCTTGGTAGGACACATCAACGTCACAAACAGCCACTTACTTGCAATCTCACTCCTCCACTATCACATCTGCCCTCCTCCCTCGTCCCCTTACTCACCGTGTCCTGAGTGCATGCCAGGCGGCGTCCACATCAGCGTACAGGTTCTTCTCGGAGGGTTTCCCCGAGCTGGCCCCGTAGCCCGAGTAGTCGTAGGAGAAGACGTTGCAGTTGATGCGTGAACCCAGGCCGATGTAGAAGCTGCTCATCTGGCCCAGGTCCACCGCGTTGCCGTGTGAGAAGAGGAGTGTGAAGCGGGCGTTGGGTGAGCAGCGCACAAACATGCACGCGATGCGGTTGCCGCGTGAAGTGCGTGTCATGAAGCACTCGATGGCGTCCTTCTCACGCGCTGAGTATTGCCAGTCTGCGCGCTCAGACAGGTGCAGGGTCCAGCGGCTCCCGCTCTCATCACACATGAGGGTGTAGGTGGGCTCCGGTGGCAGGAAGGCCAGCTTGGAGGTGATCTTGCTGGGGCATGGAGGGCAGCAGAACAGGCAGCACAGCTCACTCAGGGACAGGTGGTTCATCCTCAAACACTGCTGGGGGAAGGGGAAATAAGAGGAGACATTACCATTCACTATTACTAATAGGGTATTATTGACATGGCACATTCAATAGCCTACATTAGCTTGATCTCACCAAGACTGAGGACAAATGAAGGGTTTAAGGTATGTGTGTGCGGTCTGTACGTGTAGTTAGGTTAATTGTCTCATTTCCAGCCCCAGCAGTTATTGACAGCCATTTTGAAAAATATGCTCAGACACACACCGACACACAGCTGCGACTCACGGCAGTCTCGACCACTGATGCATGCCTCCCACAAACAGACCAACAGACTGAGCCACATACGTTAAAGCCTATAACCAGACTTCACCTCAGCTTAAACAGAAACCCCTTATCAGATATAGAGTCTTATCTAAACACGTTGAGGCTAAAAATGTGTTAGTGCTTCGGGACTCGAGCGCGAGAAAAAGCTAGAAAATAGCATTACTGTGTTTAGGTTACTAGGCTGGTGTGCAGCGATTCTCAAAGTTCTCTGCCCACCCTGTTAGACATATGGGCAAGTGGGAAATGCACATGAACTCCTCTTAGGCCTGCCCTTAACTCAGAGCTGTTTTTTTACATACACTATCGATTCCCTTCTGTATGCATGGCCTCCCTTGGCCCCGAGATCATTCGACAGCTATAGCACTGATAAGCATTAATTCTGTCTGCCTCAAAGTGTCAATCCTAAATTCGGTCCATTGCTATATAATGCTTCATTCTATAGCTAGAGGACTTCTGCTTTCTCTAGGAGTGATAAGTATCATTTTTTGACTTCATTTGTTGTTTTTTTCTTCATTTGTTGTTGTTGTTTTTTTCTTTTTGCTAGCTAGGGCCATCTACTTGAAGTGCTGCCTGTCTTCCCAGTAGCCTACTTGGTGTGTGAACTAATGCACAGAACTTTCTGTTGATCGTTGACACATCAAATAGGATTAAGGGTATAGGTCGACCGATTTTTTTGTGTGTTTTTTTTAACACCTTTATTTAACTAGGCAAGTCAGTTAATTAAGAACACATTCTCATTTTCAATGATGGCCTAGGTACGGTGTGTTAACTGCCTTGTTCAGGGGCAGAACGACAGATTTTTACCTTGTCAGCTCGGGGATTCAATCTTGCAACCATACAGTTAACTAGTCCAACGCTCTAACCACCTGCCTCTCATTGCACTCCAAGAGGAGCCTGCCTGTTACGTGAATGCAGTAAGAAGCCAAGGTAAGATGCTAGCTAGCATTAAACATATCTTATCTTATCATAAATCACTAGTTAACTTCACATGGTTGATGATATTACTAGTTTACCTAGCGTGTCCTGCGTTGCATATAATCGTTGCGGTGCGTATTCGCGAAAAAGGACTTTTGTTGCTCCAATGTGTACCTAACCATAAACATCAATGCCTTTCTTAAAATCAATACACAAGTATATATTTTTAAACCTGCATATTTAGTTAATATTGCCTGCTAACATGAATTTCTTTTAACTAGGTGTTCTCTTGCAACAGAGTCAGGATATATGCAGCAGTTTGGGCCACCTGGCTTGTTGCAAACTAATTTGCCAAAATTTTACGTAATTATGACATAACATTGAAGGTTGTACAATGTAACAGCAATATTTAGACTTAGAGATGCCACCCCACCCGTTAGATAAAATACGGAATGGTTCCGTATTTCACTGAAATAATAAACGTTTTGTTAACAAAATTATAGTTTCCAGATTCAACCATATTAATGACCAAAGACTGATATTTCTGTATTTTATTATGTTATAATTAAGTCTATGATTTGATATTTGATAGAGCAGTCTGACTGAGCGGTGGTAGGCAGCAGCAGGCTCGTAAGCATTCATTCAAACAGCACTTTAGTGCGTTTTGCCAGCAGCTCTTCGCTGTGCTTCAAGCATTGAGCTGTTTATGACTTCAAGCCTATCAACTCCCGAGATTAGGCTGGTGTAACCGATGTGAAATGGCTAGCTAGTTAGCGGGGTGCGCGCTAATAGCGTTTCAAGCGTCACTCGCTCTGAGACTTGGAGTAGTTGTTCCCCTTGGTGGGTAACGATGCTTAGAGGGTGGCTGTTGTCGATGTGTTCCTGGTTAGAGCCCAGGTAGGGGCGAGGAGAAGGACGGAAGCTATACTGTTACACTGGCAATACTAAAGTGCCTATAAGAACATCCAATGGTCAAAGGTATATGAAATACAAAATGGTATAGAGAGAACTAGTCTTATAAATACTATATTAACTATAACCTAAAACCTCTTACCTTGGAATATTGAAGTCTCATGTTAAAAGGAACCACCAGCTTTCATATGTTCTCATGTTCTGAGCAAGGAACTTAGACTTTAGCTTTTTTTACATGGCACATATTGCACTTTTACTTTCTTCTCCAACACTTTGTTTTTGCATTATTTAAACCAAATTGAACATGTTTCATTATTTATTTGAGGCTAAATCGATTTTTATTGATGTATTATATTAATTTAAAATAAGTGTTCATTCAATATTGTTGTAATTGTCATTATTACAAATAAATCAAACAAAAAAATTAGGCCGATTAATCGGTATCTGCTTTTTTTGGGCCTCCAATAATTGGTATCGGCGTTGAAAAATCATAATCGGTTGACCTCTAATTAAAGGGGCAGGGCAATTGGTGACTGTTGTGGTTTAGGTAATCAGTGACAGAGGCTGTCTCGTCGTCAAAACTAAGACCGTCGCCGAAACGAAGACAGTTCTGCTGAGTTATAGGAGGAAGAGAGAAAGGCTCCACACCACTCTCTCACTTGAATATCTTACCTAGTTACTTTCAGATAGCATTTTGCTCCATTGTAGCTTTGGCAACTATGTGTGTGTTTTCTATCCCAGTTTGCTTCTCTTCCTGTAGGCTTTACAGATGCTCCCCACCCCTTGGCTGCAACCCTTCTAATTTAGTGTACCCTGCGCGCAAAACCCATGTGGAATTCCTGGTCTCCGGCAGCGTTTGGAACTGCCTATCTGTGGTCAAGAACGCAGAGTTCATCTTAGCCTATACTGCCCTTCGGTCCCTAGACTTTTTGGTCCTGATGGAGACATGGAACACCCTAGAGAATACTGCTACTCCAGCTGCTCTCGCTTCATCTGGCTAGTTCTCTCTCATAGTCCGAGCGCATCTGGTCATTGCAGTGGTGGCACAGGACTGCCCATTCCTCCTAAGCTGAGATTTTCTATTTTCTCCACTCAAGCTCAACATTGTTGTCATCTATCCCCCACCATGTGCCCTTAGAGAGAGTTCCTTAACGAGCTTGAGCTCATTTCCTGACAATGGCTTACCACTCTTCGTACTGGGTGACTTCAAGCTCCTGATGTCTGCCTTCGACTCGTTTCTTTTCATATTTTTATTTCTCCTCCTTGCCTCTTTTGACCTCACCCATTCCCAGTCCCTTCCCACTCAAAGCAGGCAATACGCTTAACCTCATCTCTACTAGATTCTGTTCGGCTACTAACGTCACGGCAACCCCCCTTCAGGTCTCAGATCACTACATTGTTTCCTTTTCTATCTCCTTCCCCAACCCTAGCCACTCAGGTTGGCATGCGCCACCACAATCTTTGCTCCCAATCTCCTCTTCTATCCTACCATCTCTCTCTTCTGCTAAATCCTTCTCCCCCCTGTTCCCTGATTCCACCTTTTCGACCCTACTATCCTCATCCTATGACTTGCACTGTCCCCGCCACTCCTGCTCCGTGGTTGATTGACTCATTGCAAGCTTACAGAACAGGGCTGCAAGGAGCTGAGAGAAAATGGAGGAACCTTCTCTTCCTCTGTAACCTCTGTATCCTCCATCCCCTCCCTAATCCCTTTGCAGACAACTTTGTCAACTACTTTGAAAAGTTGGCGAAAGCCACTCCTCATTCACTCAGCCTATTGAGTCCACCACTGGTCCTGCTCACACAGAACTACCTTACGCCTTGACCTCTTTCTCCCCCCACATCTTTTTCATGACTAGTCAGCCAACACATCTATAAAAGCAATTCCGATTCTAAGGGACCCCATAACGTTACACATCAGCTAGGGTTTGTTTTAGAGACTATCCAAAAGGCCTGGTTATAGACATCCTGATACATTTAGCTACAACGTTAGTTTACGGTGGTACTGGAGATTTATCAACGCCTGTCAAGTAGTCTGATTAATCTGGCTGTAATACACAATTAATTGGTATATACCGCCTGATTAATCTTTCTAGTCGGGGGTGCTTACCAGAAATGATTCGTAACGATTATATATTAACGTTAAAGAAAATAAATCGTAGGGCCATCTTTGCCAGCCTATGATGACTGAAATGTAAACAGTGGTCGGTAAAGGTACAGCAAACACGTCGTTGTGTTACGGATGTAATCGTTGCTCTGAGTAAAGTAACGGATCGCCAAACGACTTGTGGGAACTCCTTCCCCCTTCTTCACGCAAAGTGATTGAGATGCATAATATCAAATATGTTCACGCCACACCCTTAAACGAATGAGAAGTACTTCCTAACAGCCAATAATTGACGTTATTAGTGAGCTAATAGTCAATATCATTTTTTTGCTAGTAGCTAGCTAGGCTACCCGAAGAGGATCACACACATACCTGGTAATGTTGCGGATTGTAGTTAGTATTTCGATGATTCTGGCGTGTAACTTAGCTAGCTAACTGCCGTAGACAGATAACGCGTACAAGTAGCTAACGTTAACCAGGCAGGTTGACTCGAAATGCCTTAGCTTATCTTCCCTTCGTCCACTCTGGTTAGCAGGGTAGCTATGAATCTTCTTGACGTTTACACACGACTACTGTCTAACCAAACCAAGCTCCAACTATTTGACACTCAGTCTTGTCCATGTGGTCCGGATATTAACTTAAATGTCTCCACAAGACACATGTAAACCAAATATGTTATATAATGTTGACTTCAGTCACAGGTTCAATACTTGTAGCTAAACCACTGTTGCTTGCTGACTGTCTTCTGTACGGAAAACGGAACAAAAAAAACATCGAAAAAGTAGTGACGCCAGTATGATTGGATTGGCTTATAAGAAAGCCAATTAGAAACGAGTATTTTCTAACAAAGGCCAATCATATTGCTCAGATTGCTCAAGGCGTTACCTCGGTTAACTCGGTGTAGAATGACGTAATTATTGTATTTTTTGCGGACTGGGATAAGGGAAATACGTTATCTAAAAGAGAAAGTGTCAATACGATATTTCAATTAAAACAATACTATATTCACATGTGGATTTTTATGCTATCAAACGTTGATATTGAGATTTTGCAAAGTTAAATTGTAACTCTTTATCCGACGTCACTCATGACGAGGCATATTCTTCCGGGTTATTTTGTCGTGCCATGTGTTGTGGGATCTGAATTCTGATTTTAGCAAAATGAGTTCTCAAAAAGGCAACGCTTCTCGCTCGCGAGGACAGAAGCACCAAAACACGACTGCTTACAAGAACGACAAATATGGAGCAAGTGTTCAAGTAAAGGTACGGTCTATGACTGACTGGCTAACGTTAAATAGCGCCGTCATTAGTACAAGACATGATGGCAGTATGTTAGCAAAACAGTTGGCTAGCTAGCAAACCATTTGAATTAATTATGTCTGGCAACTATGTCTACCATCCGTATTGATAATGCTGGGCTGATTTTAGGTCTGTTTTACTTTTCCCTGTGTAAATCTGGTGCTGATATTGTTGCAGATAGCAAACTCAAAGGTCCACGAGGGGTTGTGCCAACGCTGCAAGGAAGTTATTGAGTGGAAAGTCAAGTACAACAAATACAAATCCCTCACCCAACCCCGAACATGGTTAGTACGTTACACACAAACACACACACACACTAAAACATATATGCACTCAGTATCGTTTGAGAACGTTTTGATCCAATAGAGCCAAATCGAGGTAGGATGTACCAAGGTGCATGCATTTACACCACGTATCTAAAAGATAACTCATAACACAATTCTATTATAGAATGTTGTGTGTGCTGAATTTGCATGTGCAAGCCAAGCGCCGCCACAACTATCAGTAGCACTGCCAATGCTGTACAAACAAGCACACACTGGTTGTTTTCAGGTTGGATATTCACACTTGAGCCAGATTCCAAATAAGTATGACAGTTGGAAAAATTGTGCACAACATCGCACAGGTCTCATTTTCACGATTTGGACATTGGTTTGCTTTCCAAATCTATTAAACATGTGGAAATGTGAGCAGCATTTTGTATTCCCAGTTGAATTGGTTAGGGACTGTAAACAAAGTGAGAACTTTCACATTTGAATTTCAATAGCTCCTTGGTCATGTGACCTACTGACTTCTGACAAGGTTCAGAATCTACACTCAGTGGGCCTACACATTGCACACCCTTTAGTTTGTCCATTGTCACCTTGCATGTTTTTACATTAATTTTTCAAACTTTGTAATTTCAACAGCTCCTTGGTCATGTGACTTACTGGACTCAACCAAGGTTCAGAATGTCCACTGACTACCCTTCTATATTGCACACCCTTTTGTTTGTCCATTTTCATCTCACACAATTTTACATGAATTGCCTGCTCTGTTCCCCTGAAGGACAGTGTCACTTACACCCCTATTCACTTGGGCCTTCTCCCTGGGGCCTTCCTGACTTCCAGGCAGGCCCCCATTGACCTGGTGACCTCTGACTCCTGGCCTCTAGGCCTACACTCCCTGCCCTTTCCCTGAGCCTGAGAGTGTTTTGCTTACTCCCTGGAACTACAGACCTCCAGACCTCCACACCTGCTCTCCCTACCCGGTCAACACCCCTCTCCCTTGGCCTTACACGGACCTCAAACCGTGCACCATCGTGCATACATTTATTTTGTCCCGCTACACCAAACGCGATCACGACACGCAGGTTAAAATATCAAAACGAACTCGGAACCAATTACATTAATTTGGGGACAGGTCAAAAAGCATTAAACATTTATGACAATTTAGTTAGCTTGCACTTGCTAGCTAATATGTCCTATTTAGCTAGCTTGCTGTTGCTAGCTAATTTGTCCTGGGATATAAACATTGTTGTTATTTTACCTGAAATGCACAAGGTCCTCTATTCTGACAATTAATCCACACATAAAATGGTCAACCGAATCGTTTCTAGTCATCTCTCCTCCTTCCAGGCTTTTTCATCTTTGAACTTATATGGTGATTGGCATCTAAACTTTCATAGTATTACACCGACCGGCAACACAGTTGTCTTTCAATCACCCACGTGGGTATAACCAATGAGGAGATGGCATGTGGGTACCTGCTTCTATAAACCAATGAGGTGATGGGAGAGGCAGGACTTGCAGTGTGATCGGTGTCAGAAATAGTCAGGACTTTTATTTTAGCCCTTGGCAACGCGCACGTGACGCAAGTGGTGTGGTCAGCCTGAGTATAGCTTTCTCCCTGGAATTACTAAGACATCTATAGTCCCGCTGTCAGGAACCACGTGCTCCTGGTGACCCGCCCGCTTATTCCCGCTCAGAGACTTAAGTCCCCACTCCAACCTCCACAGCCCCCCGAGTCTGAGGTCCGAGGTAGTCCGAGTCAAAGTGTCACCAGGACTCTGAGTGCCCCCTTCCTCCCGCCTTGGGAGGCCTCCTCGTGCACCTGGTGACACTTTGACTTCCACAGCGAGTCCCAACCTGAGTCACATTCCCACCAGAGGACGGGCCTGGGCGGATGGGCAACCACCACCCAGCCCCCTACCTATCGAGAGCCCAATGTCTTACACCTTCTACCCACCTGAGCTCTCACACTCTGTCTGGCCCCTGGACCTTCTGCATGCACCTGGTAACCCGTAAGTAAAGGTGGAGGAAGAGGCCTTCTGTCTCCGACAAAAGCTTGGATCGAGGGCTGACTTTCAATAGATCGCAGTGAGTGAGCTGCTCTGCTACGTACGAAACCCTGACCCAGAATCGTGTCGTCTACGAGTGATTTAGCACCAGGTTCCCCACAAACATGCAGTCCGCATCAGGAGAGGGGCGGCAACTCATCCGGCCACACCCCAACCCCATCAAGAATGGCTCTACTCACCTGCCAAAAGAGACAGGCTGTCCCCGGCCAACCGAAGATCTGCGGCGCTACGGTATTGTTACGTTTAGGGGGGATTCTGACTTAGAGGCATTCAGTTATAATCCCACAGATAGTAGCTTCGCACCATTGGCTCCTCAGCCAAGCACATACACCAAATGTCAAACTGCGGTTCCTCTCATACTGAGCAGGATTGCTAATGCAGCAACACATCAGTATGGTAAAACTAACCTGTCCCACGATGGTCTAAACCCAGCTCACGTTCCCTATTAGTGGGTGAACAATCCAACGCTTGGTGAATTCTGCTTCACAATAGTAGGAAGAGCCGACATCAGAGGCGCAAAAAGGGATGCCGCTATGAACGCTTGGCCGCCACAAGCCAGTTGTCTCTGTGGGAACTTTTCTGACGCCTCCTGCTCAAACCCCAAAAAGTCAGAAGGATCGTGAGGCCCCGCTTTCACAGTCTGTATTCATACTGAAAATCAAGATCATGCAAGCTTTTGCCCTTCTGCTCCACGGTAAGTTTCTGTCTTCCCTGAGCTCGCCTTAGGACACCTGTTACTGTTTGACAGTTGTACCGCCCCAGTCAAACTCCTCACCTGTCACTGTCCCCGGTGCGGGGAGAAGCGAGCGCTCGCTCAGGGCTTGCCTCACCGGGTAAGTGAAAAAATGATAAGAGTAGTGGTATTTCACCGCTGGCCGAGGCCTCCCACTTATTCTACATCTCATGTCTCTTCACAGTGCCAGACTTGAGTCAAGCTCAAAAGGGTCTTCTTTCCACGCTGAATCCGTCACGCCTGTTACCTCGGCTGTGGTTTCGCTAGATAATAGGTAGGGACAGTGGAATCTCGTTCATTCATTCATGCGCGTCACTAATTAGATGACAAGGCATTTGGCTACCTCAAGACTCTTAATTATGTCCTTCTGTTTACACCCCAAAGGTGGTGTGAGTGTGAACGCGAAGGGTAGCATGCAACAGTCAGATAGCATCAAATTGACCTCCAGTCGAATCACGTCCGGCGGTATCAGAGGCTTTTGGACATCAGTTGCCGCTACAAACCTTCAGGGGACTTTAACTTATTTTTTTAAAACTCCCAATCGACATCAAGTGCCAGTGCAATACTTATAGGATTGAAAACCAAATACCCGTCGCAGTATCGAGCGGCACCATCAACCGGGTGTCGGAAGAAGCAACAGAAAATAATCCGCTTTCAATCATTTACTTTTCCAGTCAGCCGCCTGGGACACAGCCATAGGAACCACCTTTACCAGCACTTTATCAATATTCCTCACTTGACATGAGGGGGTCACAGTCACCCCATGGGTGATTTGAGTCCGACCGCGACAGGTTGGTACGCTCCTTTTGAATTTAATGAAGCTGACATTCAGTGATCCATGCCCAGTAGGAACCTAGACTTCTTCCATCCATTTGGGTCCACAACAAATCGCTGGGTGTGGATGGTACTACCCACATCAGGCGTAGGGCTCCCTCCCCAGACAAGCTGGAGATACCTCTCCCCACTTCGTAGGGCATGAGCCAGATCCATGCAATGCTCTATCACTGCAGGGCCAATGTGTTTAGTCTCCGCCTCGAGTCTAGTGAGCGTAGAGGAGACCTCCCCACCTACAATGTGTGGTGTCCCGCACTCAGGCAAGCCTGAGGCCTGGTAGTGTCAGCTAATGGTAAGGCACATGCCATCTCCACTACATGCTCCAAGGAGTGTGGGAGGAGAGCTCCCACATAGAATGTGTAGAGTCCCACACCCAGGCGGACCTGGCAGTGGCCATAACTGCTAAGCACATTCCATCTCCATTTAGTGCTCCACTGTTAGCGGGACTAGCCGAAACATACGTTGGATTCAAACCTTTGCGGTTTAGAGTTAGCTAGGTATACAGGGGACGTGTGTTTAAATGTTTCACCACAGCTACTCTGTGATCCGACTGATGTTAGTAGTACACTTTCATCATCTGTCTCCCAGGACTTAACTCCCCCCTCCCAGCCAAAGCCAGGGATGCGTTCGCACCATCATTCTCTGGCTTCCTGTCAAGGTAAGGATTAGTTTACAAGAGCCCTACAGCAAATCATTGTCTGGTGGATCCGCCCTCACATTTTCATGCTTGACCAAAAGCCCCATATTCCAGGACCGAGAGCTCACAGGACACCACAACGCTTTCCAGGGCATGGGCCCCTCTCTCGGGGCAAAACCATTCCAGGGCGCCCTGCCATTCACAAAGAAAATAACTCTACCTGGAGTTCCCGTCAGCTTCTCCTGGATTGGTCACGTTGCCTCACTAGACGCCTCAACCCGCCAGTCCGTGGACATTCTGAAAGTAGTTTGAGGTCAGTAAGTCACATGACCAAGGAGCTGTTGAAATTAAAAAGTGTGAGAAATTCATGTAAAAACGTGTGAGATGAAAATGGACAAACTACAAAGAGTTTGTAATACAGAAGTGTAGTCAGTGGACATTCTGAACCTTGTTTGAAGTCAGGTCACATGACCAAGGAGCTATTGAAATTTAAAAAATTTAATAAATAATTTCAAATAGTGCGAGATGTAAATCGACAAAAAAAAGTGTGTGCAATGTCTGTCTATGCCATCGGATTAGCTAGAACCAGTTTGAAAGTTTTAGGAGTAATGGTTAAAGAGCTATTGCAATTTGAATAATGTGATTTGGTCCACGAACAATGTTTACAATACCGTGTTGGTAATAAGGCATTATTTGTTCCACTGCTACTTCTGGGGTAGCTAGCTAGCTTTAGCTTGGTACCTAGCTAGCACCAATACAACCAGCCTGAAAACAATGACCAGTAGAAACTGCAGTCATTTCAATATTCTTAGCAATGATTTAGGAATCCTTGTAAGTATTAGATAGGTAGCCATTTGTTGTTCGCCAATTGAAATTGAACTTCAGTTCATAAAAATAAATAACTAGCCAACTACTTAGCTTTGGGCAACATGGTTAACATTATAAGCAGCCAGCTAGCTTCATCTGGCTAGTGAGGCTGACCGGACTGGGTTATATTTTGTGAAGCTAGCCACAATAAGGAGTAGGCACAATAGTGGAATTTGCAGTTTGCCTTCTGAATAAAAGCACCTCTTTGAAAGTGATGCAGAATTTTACAATTGGTGGAATCATGCCATATTTAGACTAGACAATGAAATGGGGTATCAGTCTACTTGGTGACACCCACAGAACACAACTGTGAAGAGTTTACGCAAATATTACTGTTGTAGCACTTATCGTGTGACTGTGTGAAATCACCTCCCCAGTCAGTTTATTGTGTTTATTGACATTCATATTGCACTGTACAGCTTTACCTAAGGATTGGGTATCAGTCTACTCAATACTACTCTACTCAATACCAATATATTTTTTCCCAACGTCCTCAGTTATCAGACTCAAACATGCAGTATTGTTTTTCATCGGGACCCAATCAAATTTATTTATAAAGCCATTCTGACATCAGCCAATGTCACACCGTGCTGTACAGGAACCCAGCCTAAAACCCCAAACAGCAAGCAATGCAGGTGTAGAAGCACGGTGGCTAGGAAAAGCTCCCTACTAGAAAGGCTGGAACCTAGGAATAAACCTAGAGAGGAACCAGGCTGAGGGGTGGCCAGTCCTTTCCTGACTGTGCCGGGTGGAGATTATAACAGAACATGACCAAGATGTTCATAGATGACCAGCAGGGTCAAATAATAATAATCAGTGTTAGAGGGTGCAACAGGTCTGCACCTCAAGAGTAAATGTCAGATGGCTTTTCATAGCTGATCATTCATAGCATCTCTTCCCGCTCCTGCTGTCTGTCTCTGGAGAGTTGAAAACGAGTAATGTTCAATACACATAGTAGGCTGACAAATGTGGCTCAATTAAGTTGTTTCAGAGTCCAGCAATAAGAGCTACAATGCTAATGTTCTCTGGGTGTCACTGAGTAGACTGATAACCCATGTTATCAGATCCACAATCTGTAGGTAAGGCTGTACAGTGAAATAAGTCTGCCCCCATTACAATTCCAAAGTCTAATACATCCAGTGTGATTTCAACAGATTTTTTTGTCAAATGAACAAATAGTATTTTGTTGATTTTTATATAACATTCCAACCTTTATTATGATCTATTCAATTATGGCATAATTCTACTGTTTGTATTCATTTGCATCACTGTCAATGACATACTTTTATTTTAAAGGCTAACTGCGAAGTCCACTATTGTGGCTAATCCTTATTGTGGCTAGCTTCACATAGATGGGTCCAACCACCATTAATCAAATAAGAACTGTCTTATAAATTAGGGTTATTTTAGATGACACCTAGCTATATGGTTAGCTGGCTAACTATATAGCTACTGAAACAGTGTGTCGTTTTGCTATGTTTTTGGGAAAGAACGCTGTTTGCATCTATCCGCTAGCTAGCCTTTTATGACCAGCACTGTTGGTGCGCGAGAGAACTTCACCAGCATCATAGCATACGTATTGATGAATCGTTATGACCAACATATGATATACGAGTGATAGTGTAATAACGACATTTAAAAAAGTTAAACGCTTTGTGACGTGCAGAAATATTCAGGTCCTGATTGGTCAACAAGCTTATTTGACGCGTCAAATAGTGTTATTTGGCGTGTGTATTTTTTTGACACGCAAAGACCCAAACGGCGTTCCATACATATCTAGCCCTACAAAGCTCGATGTACAGTTGATTGTTTTACATTTTAGATTTAGCTGACACTCTTAACCCTAATTGCTCCTGTAAAACGGTTGGGGTAAGTGCCTAGATCAAAGTTTAGGGTTCTTTTACACCTAGTCGGCTCGGGGATTGGAACCAGTTACCTTACCGTTACTCGGTTACTTTACGGTTACTGGCCTAACACTCTTAACTGCAAGGATACCAGTGGTACTTAATAACAGTAAGTACAGTTATTGTAACAGTAACATTCCATCTTAGGACATACGTGTTGGAGTTAAGTACTCTGCAAATGACTACTTGTTTTAGCAGTACGCGTCCCGTGTTGGGAGATCTGTAGACGGTTCTGATTGAAAAGTCGTCGTTTGCAGTGCCCAGGAAATAATTAAATGCACTTGTTAGATGCTACCACTCCAAATCAAAACCAAACATGCATGTCCAATTTAATTGTTTTAGTAGGAAGACCAAGGGAAGCTTTTGGGGATATGTATGGGTGGAATGTTGGCTAGTGAAGGGGTGTGGAGAGGAGGACATGGGTATTCAGGGAGTGTTTCTATGTGTTTCAGTGTGAAATGCTCTCAGAAGACTGTGAAGGATGCTTATCACGTCATTTGTAAACCCTGTGCCCTGAAGCTGGAGCTTTGTGCCAAGTGTGGGAAGAAAGAGACCATCGTAATTCCGTGAGTGTTCCTACTTCCTACACTATGGTGTATGTGTGAGTCTAAAGCCCACAAGTAGTGGGCTAAGCTGGCAGAGGTGTTGCTTGGGAACAGGGATGTCTGTTTCTACTGCCGTCTACTGGGTGAAAACAAATAGTACACATTTACCTTATTCATTGTAAGCTAAATAATAACTATGTTCTCATTTAGCATGTAATTTGTTGTTTTGAATGACCGCTATCAACACCATAATTACAGCATTTCGACTATACAGAAGTCTTTGTCAGATAAGTCATGATAACACAGATTATTATGAAATGATTGTGTATTCTGGCAATTTTTAAATGGCCTTCAGTGGTGAAAACCCTTCGTGTTCAAGTACTCATGAATTTGTTTGAGTACTCATGTTAGCGCTTTAAATCTGGATCAAATGAAATTTTATTTGCATGTCTATAGCACATTTCTTACAACAAATGCATTTCAAGGTGCTTAACAAATAGAAAATAAATTAAATGGGGGTGAAGGCAAAAAGTTCTGTTCAGGTTACTGGATGTTCTGATACAACTAAACGTATTTTCACTGCACTTGACATGAACACATCTTAGCGTTTGAAATGGTCTCTTTATAAATGTAACCTAGTAGTAATCCCTAATAATATGAGTGCGTAGGGAAGACCGGGGAAATAGCCTGTCAGTTTCAATATCGCCAATCAGGAACGAGCTAGAATCATGTGATTCACCGTGCACATGCTCAGTTTAGTTACAAAGTCATGTGAAGAGGCAAGTCACTGCCACGCTCAGCAAATTTTATTTCCCAAAATAGTTTTATGTTCAATAAAAATGCATTCATTCTTGAAATGCACGTGTTAATTATAGGATATTTTTTTTAATGTTTCATTTTACCACAAATACTGTTACAACTGAGGGTCAATTGTAACATACTGTAACTCTCCTTGTTTGAGACAAAATTATGCCTTCTGTTTGCTTTAAAATGATTACAGTCGAAGTTTACATACACTTAGGTTGGAGTCATTAACTCGTTTTTCAACCACTCCACAAATTTCTTGTTAACCAACTATAGTTTTGGCAAGTCGGTTAGGACATCTACTTTGTGCATGAAACGTCATTTTTCCAACAATTGTTTACAGACAGATTATTTAACTTATAATTCACTATCACAATTCTAGTGGGTCAGAAGTTTACATACACTAAGTTGACTGTGCCTTTTAAAGAGCTTGTTAAATTCCAGAAAATGATGTCATGGCTTTAGAAGCTTCTGATAGGCTAATTTACATCATTTGAGTCAATTGGAGGTGTACCTGTGGATGTATTTCAAGGCCTACCTTCAAACTCAGTGCCTCTTTGCTTGACATCATGGGAAAATCAAAGGAAATCGGCCAAGACCTCAGAAAAACAAATGTAGACAAGTCTGGTTTGTCCAATTTCCGGTACCATGTTCATCTGTATAAACAATAGTACGTAAGTGTAAACACCATGGGACCACGCAGCCGTCATACTGCTCAGGAAGGAGACGCGTTCTGTCTCCTAGAGATGAACGTACTTTGGTGCGAAAAGTGTTAATCAATCGCAGAACAACAGCAAAGGACCTTGTGAAGATGCTGAAGGAAACAGGTACAAAAGTATCTATATCCACAGTAAAATGAGTCCTATATCGACATAACCTGAAAGGCCGCTCAGCAAGGAAGAAGCCACTGTTCCAAAACCGCCATAAAAAAGCCAGACTACTGTTTGCAACTGCACATGGGGACAGAGATAGTACTTTTGGGGGAAATGTCCTCTGATCTGATGAAACAAAAATTTAATTGTTTGGCCATAATGACCATTGTTATGTTTGGAGGAAAAAGGGGGAGGCTTGCGAGCCAAAGAGCACCATCGCATCCATGAAGCACGGGAGTGGCAGCATCATGTTGTGGGGGTGCTTTGCTGCAGGAGGGACTGGTGCACTTCACAAAATGCATGGCTTCATGAGGGAGGAAAATTATATGGATATATTAAAACAACAACTCAAGACATCAGTTAGGAAGTCAAAGCTTGGTCGCAAATGGGTCTTCCAAATGGACAATGACCCCAAGCATACTTCTAAAGTTGAAGCAAAATGGCTCAAGGACAACAAAGTCAAGGTATTGGAGTGGCCATCACAAAGCCCTGACCTCAATCCCATAGAAAATGTGTGGACAGAACTGAAAATGCATGTGTGAGCAAGGAGGCCTACAAACCTGACTCGGTTACACCAGCTCTGTCAGGAGGAATGGGCCAAAATTCACCCAACTTATTGTGGGAAGCTTGTGGAAGTCTACCCAAAACGTTTGACCCAAGTTAAACAATTTAAAGGCAATGCTACCAAATGCTAATTGAGTGCATGTAAACGTCTGACCCACTGGGAATGTGATGAAAGAAATAAAAGCTGAAAATCATTCTCTACTATTATTCTGATATTTCACATTCTTAAAATAAAGTTGTGATCCTAACTGACCGAAGACAGGTAATTTTTAATAGGATTAGATGTGAGGAATTGTGAAATACTGAGTTTAAATGAATTTGGCTAAGGTGTATGTAAACTTCCGACTTCAACTGTACATCAATTTGTAGCAGACAAATGTCGTTGTTAGTATCACATTTTGAACTCAACTGGCCAAGAAGTAAAACAAATGTGTTACAATTAATCCTGATCCACTGTTAGTTCAATAGGCCTTTGTGTCTAAATAACAACGTGTGCTGTTGGACTACTACTTTCAGACTGTAAAAATCTAAAGGGTTACATTTTTCATACTTTTTTTCATTCTGCTTTCACCTAATAGGGTTGACAAACCGAAGCAGGAAGAGGAGGAAGACACCAATCAAAAGACGACAGGATGCACTCTGAGGAAGAAAGACTTAGATGAGTTTGACAATGAGGATTTTGGCAACTTGAGCAGTGACTATGAGGACTTTGCCAGTGACTCAGGTCTTGAGAATGCAGGAGGCAAGGCCCCTATCGCTGATGTGGCACATGTTAGTTTCAAAGACTAAAGACAGCCAAACCAAGACCACCATAACTGTACCTCTACTGTATTAATATACATTTCCTCTGATTATACATACTTTTGCATAGAAGCCTCTTCACTGTAGATTTCACCACTCTCATACAATAGCCTACTTGTATTTGGGGTTGGAACATTAAATGAACAAAGCCCACTTTCAATGAACTGTTTTGTAATAAGTCCTATGTGATATCAATTGTCATGTTTTGATAGGTTTAAGGAAGCGTTATCCTGTCGTGTTTTAAAGTACAATTGACAAGCATTATGGTGACCCTGCAGCATTTCCCATTGAAAAAAGATAACGAGTGCGTTCGGTAAGTATTCAGACCTTGACTCTTTCCACTTGTTACGTTACGGCCTTATTCTAAAATGGATTCAATTGTTTTCCTCCCCCTTAAATCTACACGCACTACCCCATAATGACAACGCTAAAACAGGTTTTTAGAAATGAAACTAAAACGGAAATTTCACATTTACAGAAGTATTCATACCCTTTACTCAATACTTTTGTCGATGCACCTTTGGCAGTGATTACAGCCTCGAGTCTTCTTGAGTATGGTGTTACAAGCTTGGCAGACCTGTATGTGGGAAGTTTCTCCCATTCTTCTCTGCAGATCATCTCAAGCTCTGCCAAGTTGGATGGAGAGCGTCGATGCACAGCTATTTTCAGGTCCTTCAGAGATGTTTAATTGGGTTGAAGTCCGGGCTTTGGCAGGGCCACTCAAGGACATTGAGACTTGTCCTGAAGCCATTCCTACATTGTCTTGGCTGTGTGCTTAGGGTTGTTGTCCTGTTGGAAGCTGAACCTTCGCCCCAGTCAGGTCCTGAGCACTCTGGAGCAGGTTTTCATCAAGGATCTCTCTGTACTTTTCTCTGTTCATCTTTCCCTCGATCCTGACTAGTCTCCCAGTCCCTGCTGCTGAAAAAAATTCCCACAGCATAATGCTGCCACCACCATGCTTCACCATAGGGATGCTTGGCATTCAGGCCAGAGTTCAATCTTGGCTTCATCAGACCAAAGAATCTTGTTTGTCATGGTCTGAGAGTCCTCTAGGTGCCTTTGGGCAAACTCCAAGCGGGCTGGCATGTACTTTTTACTGGGGAGTGGCTTCCGTCTGGCCACACTACCATAAAGGCCTGATTGGTGGAGTGCTGCAGAGAAGGTTCTCCCATCTCCACAAACTAACTCTGAAGCTCTGTCAGAGTAACCATCGGGTTCTTGGTCACCTCCCTGACCAAGGCCCTTCTCCCCCGATGGCTCAATTTGGCCAGGCATCCAGTTCTAGGAAGAGTTTTGGTGGTTCCAAAATTCTTCCATTTAAGAATGATGGAAGCCACTGTGTTCTTGGGGACCTTCAATGCTGTAGATATTTTGTTGTGCCCTTTTTAAGCCTTGAGACGGATTGTGTATGTGTGCCGATCAAGGGGTGAATGAGCAAGACAAAAGATTTAAGTGCTTTTGGACTGGGTATGGCAGTAGGTGCCAGGCGCATCTGTTTGTGTTAAGCACTGCAACACTGCTGTGTTTTTCATGCTCAACAGTTTTCTGTGTGCATCAAGAATGATCCACCACCCCAAGGACATCCAGTTAACTTTACACCACTTTGGGAAGCATCGGAGTCAACATGGGCCAGCATCCCAATGGAACGCTTTCAACACCTTGTCCTGACGAATTGAGGCAGTTCTGAGGGTAAGGGAGGTTATTATATATTGTTATTTAAGCTCTTTGCTTCCCTCTGTTGGCCATGGTGGGACATCGTCTCTCAGTTCTCTCACTTTCAGGATAAGTCTATGGGGACATTGAGTCATACTAACTTGTTACCGTGCTATTACCAGAATTCATTGATGATCTCAGAGTGGGTTTTATTTAGTGCCTTTAGTAATGCTCACATGGGTTTGTTCTGCTTTTTCAAACTTACGTAATCGAAAACGCATGATCAAAAGTCCAGTGACATGCTCTAACTTAAGGGGACAGACCCAAATAACAAAACTGTTTCCTTACCTTGAAAGCATAGTCTAATATGCAAATGCAGTCCTTCCTTGAGCACAGTCTGCTTTAAAACACTACAGTGACTAGTCTGTTAATGCTAGAAAGGCTGTCTTGCTATCAATTGAAACCTTAGTGTGCATGTGCTTTGAAATATGAATAGTGTTTAAATTTAAGAATACTATTTTATTTACATTTATGAATGATAAAAAATATAACCAATGTTTCTAAAAGGCACCGTTACAGGCTTTGGTTTTCGATTTCGAGTTTGGTTGGCACAGGTGATATTCAAGAGCTGTACAGCCCATGCTTCAGTTGGCATAAGAGATGTTTAAAGAGCTACATAGCTATTTAAGTTAAAGCCTTTTTTGTTTTGTTTCCCCTGTTTGGCTCGCTCCACGTTTTTGTTTTTATTCCCTAAATGTTTTTGTTTTGTTTCCCCTGTTTGGCTCGCTCCACGTTTTGTTTTTATTCCCTAAATGTTTTTGTTTTTTATTTTGTCTATCATGCAGATCTAGTGGGAGTCCATGGCGAGGGTTTAAGACCCTACTTGAGTTTGCTTGGCCAGCACCCAGTGAGTAAGGAACCCCCATGGATGCCTTTCACAAGCCGTTTTAAAACCACACCAGCTTTGTTTTGGTTGTCAGTGGCTCATTTGTTAGATCCCTTTTTCACTGGAGTAACATTTTTTTTGTTATTGTGGAACTTAACAGTGCCCCTTTTTTGATTTTGTTCATTAGACATTTTAAACTCCAAGCACAGCCTCTGGAAGTAGTGCACTGAGCCTTTTAATAGTCCCGTATTAGTGAACCCATATAGTAATTTGTAGGTTTGTGCAAATTATTTATTTCAGCAAGGCCCCCCCTAGCAGGCTGACTAAGTGTCTCACATTTGTTGAGTGCTCTCTACTACTTCTATATTGTTTTCTCAATAATTGTTTTGAATGCAGATTTTAAATGTATGCCAAACACCCCTCCCCAATGAACCTTTCTATGAATTTAATTTCTGGAAGATCCAAAACAAACTTTGGACCAAACTCTCACATTGGAATGCCCAGGGAGATTCAGTGTTGAAGCAGTGGGCTTTTAGTGCTGAACCAGCAACTGTTTGAAATGGTCTGGATTATGACATAAGTTGCTTAATATCTGTCTTTTTTGTCATTTCATTTGAAGATATTGGCTAATTTACATGACCCATTGGGCCATATCAAGTACTATTAGTCATTGGTAGGATACCAATCTCTTGATAGTTTCAACCATATTTTGAAGCAATATAATTTGTTTTACAAACATGTTTAAGTAACCTAAAATGTATAGTTATGACGGGTTTAGTCATATGAACTAAATTCACAAGGCAGTTATAAGTGATATCCTTTTGAAACCAAGTGGCTACCATTGGGATGTTTTTCAAACTATGTAGTTGCCATTTAATTATTAGTTTGACCATTTAACTGGGTATTCGATGTCTTTAACACATCATTCGGTTCCCTTCCTAAGTCATTGGAAAAGCTCCTTGGTCTTTGTGGTTGATTATGGGGGTATAAGCCTATTTTAAAAATCTAACTTGACTAATGAACTAATTTAGGCTTCTGCAACAAAGGTGGTGAATATTATTCAAGATATTTCTTTACCTCCCCTCCCATTTTACAATTTTGTTTAAAAAAAATCGAGTCCCTAGGAGTGATCGAGGTAAGTCTATAGTATATAGGCTATACCTCACTCTCCTCTCACCTGTTACCATGTCTACGCACCACGTGGAGAACACGTCTAGGCAATTCCAAAAAATTGCTTACGGAGACTGGAGAGCGACACTATGATACGAAAATGATTAATGCATCATTGCTCATGCATAATAACCTATTTTGATAAGCCTGCTATAAGCTAATAATAACAAAATGAATGACATAAGTTTCATTATTTTACAATCAACATAATTTGAACAACTTCTTGCGATGTATGCTAAATAGTTGTAGGTTAGATGTTGATTTGGGAGTGTAATGTCTTAATAGCCTCATTGTACAGGGATTTGTTTATTGTAAGCAGACTACATCTTGGCGATCTGTCAACAAACGAACGAGGGGATTCTGCCCCGGGTGATTCGCGTTAGCGTTGATTGCATTCGTTTTGGAACCGCCTTGCCTCCCGGGTGTGAGCCAGGTGTCCCGTTTTGGACTGCGAAATCGGCTCAAAACAAAAGTTCTGTGTGTAGGATTTTGTGTTCACACGCAAAATAGATTGCTTAGGATAACCACTTAAACTGCCTTCCCAATGAAAACTAGTTTGAAAATGCTATTATATTTTATGGAAAATATATGTACGTTTATGAAAGCTGCATCATGCTGCCTTGTTGACAATATTACCGAGTGGAGCAGATTAGCCTATACTGTTCGATTTGAGGCTCCTCCCTCACCGCTTTTATCCGTTTGTCACGGGCCATAGCCCGGTGCACTTAATCATGTCCCTCAATATGTGGAGAGAAAAAAACGCTATGACTGTCCATGCGGGCGCACGCTTATTGGCTAGTCCCACTGTGCCTACAGGTGGAGTCCCTCCTTGGTGCGCAGAAGACTGCCCACTATCATCGGCGAGTATAAAGCTTAGACGCGATTAATTTTATTATCAAACTGCCCGAACCTGCTTTTTGCCATTTAACAAAGATGAGCTCCAACGAATCCGCTGCGGGAATTGCGCACGTCTACAGGGGAACATTTGTGCACGCCACCTATCACACAGCCGTGGAAATTCTGGAGGATGGGCTACTGGGAGTCGACACCGAGGGAAAGGTCTGTCACAGAAGGAAATTGTGAAACTGTATTTTAATATCTCTTACGTGCAGCATACATTTTCAATTAATTTAGAAATGGGCAGGCAAAGGTATGTAGGCAAAAATAACTTGAATTTTAAACTTGATTAGCCTAATTTACATAATACACTTACATGTTTTTCTAGTCTTGTATCCATTATGTATTTGTTGTCCGAGTCTGTACATTTTACAAACATGCATAGGCTCTGGAAATATTTTCAAAAGACTGACAAACTTTGTCAAACACACATTCCCCCAAACCAAAATTGTATTTAGCATTGTGTGATCTACACAAATAAAATTTTCTTACAATTAAACTGGTTTGTCTTCTTTTTATCTATTATAATTGTGCGATGTTTAACTCGAGTATAACTAGGGTTACCCATGAGCGGGAGATGTATAGGCTCCAAAGGACCTGTGTGACATGTAGTCAGACTTTGTAACCCCCCCATGAAGGGATTTGATGTGTAATCTAATGCATTTCTTAATTGCCTCTGTGTTACAATAGTTTACTTAACAGTATATGGATAAATTATATTTAAATGAATTGAACACCTTGTTGAGTCTAGCTGGCTCTGTTGCTCTAATCTCTGTTTGGTTCTTATGCTGACAGATTGCTTTCATTGGGAGTGGGAAGGAAGTGGACCGTCTGTCACAGAAGTGGGGTTTTGAGGCCTTTGCTGTTACACAGCTTGGACAGCAGTGAGTGAAGAGTCCTTCCTATGAGAGTAACACTGATTCCAAATACTTCACTACATCTGTTGGTGACAGAACACATCCCAGTTATTACCCTAAAGCCCATTTTGTTGTCATCGATGTCTGTAGTGAGTTCTTCATGCCAGGGATGGTGGACACCCACATCCACGCATCTCAGTACAGCTATGCAGGCACAGCCCTTGACATGCCCCTGCTACAGTGGCTCAACATGTACACCTTCCCAGTGGAGGCCTGCTACAAAGACCTGGAGTTCGCCCGCAACGTCTACACCCATATTGTGGTGAGCTGTCTGGGCCACACGAACACACCTCAGCCCATAGAAGTCATCAGTGCCCTATTCAGAATGCAAGAAAACAAACAGAGAAGGGACTACCTGAACTTGTCTAATAAGAAACTCACTAAATGTTTTACAACGTATGCCATTGCACATCCAAATGAACACAACCCACTAGTAGATTTCAGATTAGCATAGAAGACCCTAGACAATTCTTATCCCCATTTCCTATTCTAAATGTTTGTAAGACTAACTTTATAATTTTAAAGCCTTGTATGGCAGAGGTTAATATGGCAGTGACAAAGGACATGCAGGAGCAGTAAACATTTCTCTCGCTTTTCGGAATTGACTGCTGCGCAGGGAGAGGAACACACGTGTGTTGGAAGTCGGGGCATAGGAAGACCAATAACAAATGGCTAAAGGTTAATAACGCGATAGTTTTTGCTTCAAAGCTGGTTTGTTATATAAGCTAAAACTTCAAAAGTAAACTATCACTGCACTATGGGCTCGATTCCGACGTAGAAATTCCGCCTTTCTTACACATTCCGCCTTTCCTAACCACTTCTCAGTATTTGGTATTCAGACTTACCTTTATGAAGGTGCGTAACAGGCTTTTCAGATGTAGTTCCCTTGCACGAGGAGAATATATGTAAACCCTTCCACTTGATGGCTAACATATTTTCTCAGAGTTTTCATTCAATTGGGTTTTCAGTACATTTTTCTTAATTAAACCATCCCTTTTAAATACCTTTTTATTTTAAAGTTTGTCGACAGACTCACTAGAATATATGGAGAGAACGGGTTCAGAATATCAGGAATCAATGAAAGAAAACCATCTAAATATATGCATATTCATCTCCGATTTAAAAAAAGGCTCTGGTTTTGTAGATTATTTAGGGTTAGGAAAGTATTTTTAAGAATCATAAACTGGTTTGAAGAGCCTTTATGCACTAAGTGGTTTGATTCATTCTGAAAATTGCCCTTTTTTTTAACCCATGGCAATATTGGAAGATTAGTGTACATAGAATTAAAATAGGGAGAATAGTGTACTATAGTAGGCTATACCCTCTTATATTGCCTCCACTAACCATTGTATAATGAAAAGTACTGCGCCATCGTCGGGTTCAAACATCCGTCGGGTTCAAACTGTTATTTTACCCTCTGCGCCATAACGATTATATTAGCCTACCTGTCATTCATTTTTTTTTTATCAACCTTTACTAATGATCCTCAGCAACAAAAAAAACACATGGCTGTAATGGCGTTTAGAGGATGCAAATGAAGGAAAATTAAGAAATGGAATGAAAATATAGCCTATACCAACTGAAGGGGACTAACAGTAAATTCACAGTTGAATGTGTGTGGTTATTAGCCCTACTGACGGTCGATACTGATGGTGGCTTATATTTAACATGGTAGGAAACAAAGTCGGGGTAGCCTATAATTAAGACATTCGAGAGTGCCCATCCCTGCAAGTTAAAAGGCTGTAAAATGTTTATTCTGCATAATAGCACAGTACATAAAATGTAATGTGGGAAAGTTTGCTGCTATATGACTGGTTTCACATTTGTCTCCAGCGCCTTTAAGATAAAAATGTCAACAAAAAAAGTGTCATTTTTATTTACAATTATCCAAACGGATTACTAATTTACCTAGCTGTTAGCAAGTTATGAATTACAGTGCATGGAGAATGGTGTTGTTTCTATCTGAAAAAAAATTAAGTTGATGCTTTTTACACTTGGAACCAACTGGTAGTTTCGCTAGACCTTTTTCATGGTTTCCTTATGTGTAAAGTGGTGGCCACATCTTAATTTATGCGATCTCCGCCCAAAACGAATAGCAGGTGAATAGCATGATATTCTAATGCTTAAGTTTAGGGTCAGAATACGCATAGAGAGAAGTGCATAAAAGGGAATTACGTTCCATTTCCTCGTGCTTAACTCAGGTTGGAATTGGCCCTATGCCTTTTAAGGTTGTTTCCTTGGCTACCAAAAGTGAAGCTCACAGAGTGGGACAGTGGCATAGAACACCTGAAATCCAGATACATTGTTACACACAGGCTTGGGCAGGTGACATTGCAGTGAGAAAGGGGTGTGAATACGGTCTGAATACTAATGCAATACCTGTCTATTTCAGAAAAGAACCCTGAGAAATGGTACGACTACGGCCTGCTACTTTGCCACCATACACACCGATGCTTCTCTCCTTTTGGGCCAAATCGCAAGTGAGAACACATAAACACACATGTGCACACACACACACACACACTCTCTACTGCTCACTTGTGCTCACTTGCACAAGGACCCAGGCATGTATATAGTTAGAGTGTAGGAGGTTATTGAACTGGGCCTAAACATTAACCTTAGTCACAAAGTGTACAACTGTACCTGGAATACACACACGCCTCCGCTGAGCAAGTTATGTCAAATAGTATCAATCCCAGTCTCTTGTTTAAAAGGGAACTTGAACTCCACTGCTCTTTCGTATGTTTTCTTTAGACAGGAAAGTAGGTAGACCGATAGCAGGGGATAGACAGAATCAAAAATGGAAGTGTGGGGTTTCTAACACTCGCTGCAGGAGGATACAAGTCATCTGGAGGCGGCTGTCTTGCTTTGTTTTGTAGTTAAGAAATGAAACATTGTCAATTACTTATGTCAGTGTGAGCTGTCAGTTAGGGGAATCTAGTGTGAACTTTTTGTTAATTTGCTGCATGCTGTCATTATGGTTACCTGCTGTAAAGAAAAGTACTTTTGCGAACACCAGCTCAGAACAATAAATTATCATAGGGTTTTGTATGTGGAAGAGTAAGTAGAATTTGTCACTTTCTCATCCACTAACTGTATGCCTGGTACAGTGCCTTGCGAAAGTATTCGGCCCCCTTGAACTTTGCGACCTTTTGCCACATTTCAGGCTTCAAACATAAAGATATAAAACTGTATTTTTTTGTGAAGAATCAAGTGGAACGACATTTATTGGATATTTCAAACTTTTTTAACAAATCAAAAACTGAAAAATTGGGCGTGCAAAATTATTCAGCCCCCTTAAGTTAATACTTTGTAGCGCCACCTTTTGCTGCGATTACAGCTGTAAGTCGCTTGGGGTATGTCTCTATCAGTTTTGCACATCGAGAGACTGAAATTTTTTCCCATTCCTCCTTGCAAAACAGCTCGAGCTCAGTGAGGTTGGATGGAGAGCATTTGTGAACAGCAGTTTTCGGTTCTTTCCACAGATTCTCGATTGGATTCAGGTCTGGACTTTGACTTGGCCATTCTAACACCTGGATATGTTTATTTTTGAACCATTCCATTGTTGATTTTGCTTTATGTTTTGGATCATTGTCTTGTTGGAAGACAAATCTCCGTCCCAGTCTCAGGTCTTTTGCAGACTCCATCAGGTTTTCTTCCAGAATGGTCCTGTATTTGGCTCCATCCATCTTCCCATCAATTTTAACCATCTTCCCTGTCCCTGCTGAAGAAAAGCAGGCCCAAACCATGATGCTGCCACCACCATGTTTGACAGTGGGGATGGTGTGTTCAGCTGTGTTGCTTTTACGCCAAACATAACGTTTTGCATTGTTACCAAAAAGTTACATTTTGGTTTCATCTGACCAGAGCACCTTCTTCCACATGTTTGGTGTGTCTCCCAGGTGGCTTGTGGCAAACTTTAAACAACACTTTTTATGGATATCTTTAAGAAATGGCTTTCTTCTTGCCACTCTTCCATAAAGGCCAGATTTGTGCAATATACGACTGATTGTTGTCCTATGGACAGAGTCTCCCACCTCAGCTGTAGATCTCTGCAGTTCATCCAGAGTTATCATGGGCCTCTTGGCTGCATCTCTGATCAGTCTTCTCCTTGTATGAGCTGAAAGTTTAGAGGGACGGCCAGGTCTTGGTAGATTTGCAGTGGTCTGATACTCTTTCCATTTCAATATTATCGCTTGCACAGTGCTCCTTGGGATGTTTAAAGCTTGGGAAATCTTTTTGTATCCAAATCCGGCTTTAAACTTCTTCACAACAGTATCTCGGACCTGCCTGGTGTGTTCCTTGTTCTTCATGATGCTCTCTGCGCTTTTAACGGACCTCTGAGACTATCACAGTGCAGGTGCATTTATACGGAGACTTGATTACACACAGGTGGATTGTATTTATCATCATTAGTCGTTTAGGTCAACATTGGATCATTCAGAGATCCTCACTGAACTTCTGGAGAGAGTTTGCTGCACTGAAAGTAAAGGGGCTGAATAATTTTGCACGCCCAATTTTTCAGTTTTTGATTTGTTAAAAAAGTTTGAAATATCCAATAAATGTCGTTCCACTTCATGATTGTGTCCCACTTGTTGTTGATTCTTCACAAAAAAATACAGTTTTATATCTTTATGTTTGAAGCCTGAAATGTGGCAAAAGGTCGCAAAGTTCAAGGGGGCCGAATACTTTCGCAAGGCACTGTATGTTTATCCTTTGGTGGTTGCATCGCTCCTCCTAAAAATCGTCCAAAGATTACCCTTCTATCTGTGGATTAATTGTCAGGGGTAGAGGACCTTGTGCATTTCAGGTAAAATAACAACCCAATGTTTGTCTCAGGACAAATTAGCTAGCAACAGCGAGCTAGCTAGCTAAATTGCCATAAACGTTTAATGCTTTTTTGACCTGCCCCCAAATTGAATATAGTTGGTTCACAGACTTGGAGTAACTGTAATCCATTACGTTACCAGCAAACAATATTGTAATCAGATTACAGATATTTAAATATATATATATATTACTTTTAAAATCAGATTTGTTTGCAAACATCCTTTGACACCTTTGTTTTTTATTTCAATAAAATCCAAATCAGCATTGAAAAAAGTTGAAGTTTGTTCAGCCTGAGCAAGTCTGACCACAAGTCGGAGACGACTATGATGACACACCAAAAGAGTTCCAATGGCGCGACTGCTGTCCGTATCCAAAGTTTATCCAACTTGAAAAACACTTGGCGGTAAGGACAACGGCAGTGGTGTAGCCTATATACAGATATCACTTATTGATATCTACATAGCGCATTGATGTGAATCAGACTGCCTATCAAGCATTGTTTTTGCGACCAGTGGACCGCCAGTTAAAAATGCTCTCTTGCAACAGCTGCATAATGCAGATCCCATCCTTAGGAATAAAAGTTTGATAGAGGTTCTCCCAACTCCTCCGTGCTATTGTGCTCCATACTGTGGGGCTTTTATTGCTATATCTAATTCGTGCTGATTCAAAAACCTATGTCCATAGGTCTAATGGACAGATCCTCAAACTCGGTCCCTTTTGATAGACTAAAATTAAAGAGTATTCAAAGTGTCACCAAGAAACAATTTAAACAATAGGCTTATGCAGCCTATGGCATACATTTTTCACATGCAAATAGCACTTTTCAGTAGTGCTCAAAGCATGTCATTCTATGAGCAATATTTCTCGAAACAGAGACCAATCAATCCTCCATGAAAACAAGATCATATAAACAATAGGGTAGGCTAATAACAATTTGGCTAATCTATATTTCCAAGTCCTATTCTTGAAGATCAAGGGGTAATAAATTAATTATTACTGGAAATCTGTCCGACTTTGGTTTTTAATGTAAAGATATAGCCTAATCTTATTATTTTCTTTAGTAAAAAAAAAGATGGGTTAGAAGAAGCCTATGGCAAGCTATGTAAACTCTAACATTGATTTATCCTGCAATAGATGTCGTCCAATTGGTAATATTCATTTTTGGCTTCTTCTAATGCCTCTTAAGGGGAAGTAACAAAGTAATCAGATTACGTTACTGAGTTTGTATAATTCCAATGTTACTTTACTGATTTCAATGTTTGTCAGGTAACTAGTAATTGTAACGGATTACATTTAGAAAGTAACCTACCCAAACCTGTTGGTTCAGAGTTAATTTTGATATTTAACCTACGTCTCCTGATAGCACAAGGTGTGGGTTGGACAAAATCAACATGCGCACGCGTGGTCTGGTCAGCATGTTAGCTTTAGTTTATTATGTAAGTTATTCCACGATGCTTAATGAACAACATCACAAAGGTCACTTCTGAGTCCAGTCTGGTACAGTCATGACAAGTGCTACTCGTCATACCGATTTTGGTTACCTTTGCCAATGTTTCTTGTCATTGCAGACGATTTTGGACAGCGTGCCCTTGTGGGTAAGGTGTGTATGGACACAAACAACTTTTTCCCACATTACAAAGAGACGCTAGACGAGTCCGAAGGGGAAACTAACAGGTAGGTAATAAACTCAGCAAAAAAAGAAACCCTGTCTTTTAAAGATAATTTGGAAAAATCAAAATAACTTCACAGATCTTTATATTGTAAAGGGTTTAAACACTGTTTCCCATGCTTGTTCAATGAACCATAAACAATTAAAGAACATGCACCTGTGGTCGTTAAGACACTAATAGCTTACAGAAGGTAGGCAATTAAGGTCACAGTTATGAAAACTTAGGACACTAAAGAGGCCTTTCTACTGCCCCTGAAAAACACAAAAAGAAAGATGCCCAGGGTCCCTGCTCATCTGCGTGAGAATGCCTTAAGCATGCTGCAAGGAGGCATGAGGACTGCAGATGTGGCCAGGGCAATAAATTGTAATGTCCATACTGTGAGACGCCGAAGACAGCGCTACAGGGAGACAGGACGGACAGCTGATTGTTCTCGCGGTGGCAGACCGGATAACAACACCTGAACAGGATCGGTATATCCGAACATCACACCTGCGGGACAGGTACAGGATTTTTATTTTATTATGGCAACAACTGCCCGAGTTACACCAGGAACGAACAATCCCTCCATCAGTGCTCAGACTGTCCTCAATAGGCTGAGAGAGGCTAGACTGGGGGCCTGTAGGCCTGTTGTAAGGCAGGTCTTCAACAGACGTCACCGGTAACAACATCTCCTATGGGCACAAACCCACCGTTGCTGGACCAGACAGGACTGGCAAAAAGTGCTCTTCACTGACGAGTCGCGGTTTTGTCTCACCAGTGGTGATGGTCGGATTTGCATTTATCATCGAAGGAATGAGCGTTACAAGGAGGCCTGTACTCTGGAGCGGGATTGATTTGGAGGTGGAGGGTCTGCCATGGTCTGGGGCGGTGTGTCAGTGTTCTGCCATGTCAAGCGACGAGCTAGACCTTATTAATTGTTTCATAGTGTGTAAAGGTAGGGTCTTTATGAGGGAATTAAGTTACGGTCAGAATACGGTGTATCTGTGGACACACCTCCGCCACACAATTTATTTGATCTCCACCTCAAACAAAGAGATGGTTAATTTTGTCATGCTTAAATTCATAAAAACGGAATTAGGTTCCATATACGCACGCTTAACTCGGGTCGGATTTCCCCCTAGGAAGCAAACCGAACGAAACGGGGAGGGAGGGACCTACCTGAATTTGTACAATATAAACATTTTTTTGTTGTAAAAACAACAACCGTTTGGAGTAATTGGTGTCTGTTGCACCATTTTTTTGCCATGGTCGAAGATTTTTCTATTTTGCAACGGTGCAACATTTGCGCGGCTTATAATTACTACACCTCAGCAGTCTCAACTCATAATTACTACACCTCAGCAGTCTCAACTCCTGGCAAGTGTTTACTTGGTGTGTAAACACCAAGGTGTCTCGTAATACAACATTCTTTTGACGAAGGAAAAACACTTTGATATATTGTTTTGTTGGTCTAGGTTCATTGGTGAGCTCTTGAAGAAGAAGGTAAGACTCCTTTGCCTCGCTAGAACATAATCTAAGAGAACATGTACAAGTCAGTGGAAAACTCATGTAGGCATTGTATCCCATTCCCTCAATACAAAACCAAAATAGCACAAGCACATTTGTGATCCGAATCTGTAAAAGGAGCTTTTTATGGTGTTTCTCACTGGGTGTATTTCTGTCTTGTTTGGGGCAGTACCCCCTTGTAAGGCCAGTGGTGACCCCGCGTTTCGCCCCGTCCTGCTCCGCCACTTTGCTGGGCCACCTGGGAGAGATCGCCCAGAACAACGACCTGCACATCCAGGTGAGCCTTGCTCACATGTTGTCACGGCAACCGAGTCGAGGATCCCATGGAGTGTTGCTTTGAAGATACTTTATTTGTCTACCTTTCTCTTGCTTTCATACACATTGATAATCACCTGAACATTCAAACAATTAATTGATCTTCTCTGTGATCCTCAGAGTCACATCAGTGAGACGAAGGAGGAGGTGAATCTGGTGAAGGAGCTGTTCCCAGACTACGACTCCTACACAGATGTCTACCACAGACACAACCTTCTCACAGACAAGGTTAGCCTATTGCGCACACACCACCTCACCTCAAAGACATTCTATTGATAATGAAAATCATAATATTGCTAATGATGGGGGCGACAGTTCTAAGGATCATTATGATATTGGTGATGGTGAAAATGATGACAATGATGAATAGTGCATTCGGAAAGTATTCAGACCCCTTCACCTTTTCCATGTTACAGCCTTTCATTTTTTTTTAAATAATCTCATCAATCTGCACACAATCAATACCTTATAATGACAAAGCACAAACTGCTTTTTAGAAGTTATTGCAAATGTATTCAACATTTTAAAAAACTGATCAAATGTACATAAGTATTCAGACCCTTTTCTCAGTACTTTGTTGAATCACCGTTGGCAGCAATTACAGCCTCGCCTCTTCTTGGGTACGATGCTACAAGCTTTGCACACCTGTATTTGGGGAGCTTCTCCCATTCTTCTCTGCAGATCCTCTCAAGCTCTGCCAGGTTCAAATCAAATCAAATTTTGTTTGTCACATACACATGGTTAGCAGATGTTAATGCGAGTGTAGCGAAATGCTTGTGCTTCTAGTTCCGACAATGCAGTAATAACAAGTAATCTAACTAACAATTCCAAAACTACTGTCTTATACACAGTGTAAGGGGATAAAGAATATGTACATAAGGATATATGAATGAGTGATGGTACAGAGCAGCATAGGCAAGATACAGTAGATGGTATTGAGTACAGTATATACATATGAGATGAGTATGTAAACAATGTGGCATAGTTAAAGTGGCTAGTGATACATGTATTACATAAGAATACAGTCGATGATATAGAGTACAGTATATACTTATGCATATGAGATGAATAATGTAGGGTAAGTAACATTATATAAGGTAGCATTGTTTAAAGTGGCTAGTGATATATTTACATTTCCCATCAATTCCCATTATTAAAGTGGCTGGAGTTGAGTCAGTGTCAGTGTGTTGGCAGCAGCCACTCAATGTTAGTGGTGGCTGTTTAACAGTCTGATGGCCTTGAGATAGAAGCTGTTTTTCAGTCTCTCGGTCCCAGCTTTGATGCACCTGTACTGACCTCGCCTTCTGGATGATAGCGGGGTGAACAGGCAGTGGCTCGGGTGGTTGATGTCCTTGATGATCTTTATGGCCTTCCTGTGACATCGGGTGGTGTAGGTGTCCTGGAGGGCAGGTAGTTTGCCCCCGGTGATGTGTTGTGCAGACCTCACTACCCTCTGGAGAGCCTTACGGTTGAGGGCGGAGCAGTTGCCGTACCAGGCGGTGATACAGCCCGACAGGATGCTCTCGATTGTGCATCTGTAGAAGTTTGTGAGTGCTTTTGGTGACACGCCGAATTTCTTCAGCCTCCTGAGGTTGAAGAGGCGCTGCTGCGCCTTCTTCACAATGCTGTCTGTGTGAGTGGACCAATTCAGTTTGTCTGTGATGTGTATGCCGAGGAACTTAAAACTTGCTACCCTCTCCACTACTGTTCCATCGATGTGGATAGGGGGGTGTTCCCTCTGCTGTTTCCTGAAGTCCACAATCATCTCCTTAGTTTTGTTGACGTTGAGTGTGAGGTTATTTTCCTGACACCACACTCCGAGGGCCCTCACCTCCTCCCTGTAGGCCGTCTCGTCGTTGTTGGTAATCAAGCCTACCACTGTTGTGTCGTCCGCAAACTTGATGATTGAGTTGGAGGCGTGCGTGGCCACGCAGTCGTGGGTGAACAGGGAGTACAGGAGAGGGCTCAGAACGCACCCTTGTGGGGCCCCAGTGTTGAGGATCAGCGGGGAGGAGATGTTGTTGCCTACCCTCACCACCTGGGGGCGGCCCGTCAGGAAGTCCAGTACCCAGTTGCACAGGGCGGGGTCGAGACCCAGGGTCTCGAGCTTGATGACGAGCTTGGAGGGTACTATGGTGTTGAATGCCGAGCTGTAGTCGATGAACAGCATTCTCACATAGGTATTCCTCTTGTCCAGATGGGCTAGGGCAGTGTGCAGTGTGGTTGAGATTGCATCGTCTGTGGACCTATTTGGGCGGTAAGCAAATTGGAGTGGGTCTAGGGTGGAGGTGATATGGTCCTTGACTAGTCTCTCAAAGCACTTCATGATGACGGAAGTGAGTGCTACGGGGCGGTAGTCGTTTAGCTCAGTTACCTTAGCTTTCTTGGGAACAGGAACAATGGTGGCCCTCTTGAAGCATGTGGGAACAGCAGACTGGTATAGGGATTGATTGAATATGTCCGTAAACACACCGGCCAGCTGGTCTGCGCATGCTCTGAGGGCGCGGCTGGGGATGCCGTCTGGGCCTGCAGCCTTGCGAGGGTTAACACGTTTAAATGTCTTACTCACCTCGGCTGCAGTGAAGGAGAGACCGCATGTTTTCGTTGCAGGCCGTGTCAGTGGCACTGTATTGTCCTCAAAGCGGGCAAAAAAGTTATTTAGTCTGCCTGGGAGCAGGACATCCTGGTCCGTGACTGGGCTGGATTTCTTCCTGTAGTCCGTGATTGACTGTAGACCCTGCCACATGCCTCTTGTGTCTGAGCCGTTGAATTGAGATTCTACTTTGTCTCTGTACTGACGCTTAGCTTGTTTGATAGCCTTGCGGAGGGAATAGCTGCACTGTTTGTATTCGGTCATGTTACCAGACACCTTGCCCTGATTAAAAGCAGTGGTTCGTGCTTTCAGTTTCACGCGAATGCTGCCATCAATCCACGGTTTCTGGTTAGGGAATGTTTTAATCGTTGCTATGGGAACGACATCTTCAACGCACGTTCTAATGAACTCGCACACCGAATCAGCGTATTCGTCAATGTTGTCTGACGCAATACGAAACATGTCCCAGTCCACGTGATGGAAGCAGTCTTGGAGTGTGGAGTCAGCTTGGTCGGACCAGCGTTGAACAGACCTCAGCGTGGGAGCCTCTTGTTTTAGTTTCTGTCTGTAGGCAGGGATCAACAAAATGGAGTCGTGGTCAGCTTTTCCGAAAGGGGGGCGGGGCAGGGCCTTATATGCGTCGCGGAAGTTAGAGTAACAATGATCCAAGGTCTTTCCACCCCTGGTTGCGCAATCGATATGCTGATAAAATTTAGGGAGTCTTGTTTTCAGATTAGCTTTGTTAAAATCCCCAGCTTCAATGAATGCAGCCTCCGGATAAATGGTTTCCAGTTTGCAAAGAGTCAAATAAAGTTCATTCAGAGCCATCGATGTGTCTGCTTGGGGGGGGATATATACGGCTGTGATTATAATCAAAGATAATTCTCTTGGTAGATAATGCGGTCTACATTTGATTGTGAGGAATTCTAAATCAGGCGAACAGAAGGATTTGAGTTCCTGTATGTTTCTTTCATCACACCATGTCACGTTAGCCATAAGGCATACGCCCCCGCCCCTCTTCTTACCAGAAAGATGTTTGTTTCTGTCTGCGCGATGCGTGGAGAAACCCGGTTGGATGGGGAGTGTCGCTGCACAGCTATTTTCAGGTCTCTCCAGAGATGTTAAAGTCCGGGCTCTGGTTGGGCCACTCAAGGACATTCAGAGACTTGTCCCGAAGCCACTCCTGTGTTGTCTTGGCTGTGTGCTTAGGGTTGTTGTCCTGTTGGAAGGTGAACCTTCGCCCCAGTCTGATAACCTACTCCAGAGCGGGCAGGACATCATCAAGGATCTCTCTGTACTTTGCTCTGTTCATCTTTCCCTCAATCCTGACTAGTATCCCAGTCCCTGCCACAGAGGGCACGACAAAACCTATTCCCCCTCAGGAGACTGAAAATATTTGGCATGGGTCCTCATTTCCTCAAAAGGTTTTACAGCTGCACCATCGAGAGCAACCTTACAGGTTGCATCACTGCCTGGTATGGCAACTGCTCGGGCCTCCGACCGCAAGGCACTACAGAGGCTAGTGTGTACGGCCCAGTACAGCACCGGGGCCAAGCTTACTTCCATCCAGGACCTCTATACCAGGCGGAGTCAGAGGAAGGCCCATTGTCAGACTCTAGACACCCTAGCCATAGACTGATCTGTCTGCTACCGCATGGCAAGCGGTACCGGAGCGCCAAGTCTAGGTCCAAGAGGCTTCTAAACAGCTTCTACCCCCAAGCCATAAGATTCCTGAACAGCGAATCAAATATCTACCCAGACTATTTGCATTGCCCCCCCCCCCCCCCCCGTTTTACACTGATGCTACTCTGTAATTATCTATGCATTGTCACTTTAACTCCACCTACATGTACATATTAACTAAATTACCTCGACACTGGTGGCCCTGCACATTGACTCTGTACCAGTACCCCTTGTATATAGCCACACTTGTTATTTACTGCTGCTCGTTTAATTATTTGTTATTCTTACTTTTTTTCGTGGTATTTTCTTAACTGCATTGTTGGTTAAGAGCTTGTAAGTAAGCATTTCACTGAGGTCTACATCTGTATTTGGCGCATGTGACAAAAACAATTTTATTTGAAAAACATCCCAACAGCATGATGCTGCCACATTGCTTCACCGCAGGGATGATATTGGCCAGGTGATGAGCATTTCCTGGTTTCCTCCGGACATTGCCCTTGGCATTCAGGCGAGTTCAATCTTGGTTTTGTCCAACCAATGAATCTTGTTTTTCATGGTCTAAGAGTCCTTTAGGTGCCTTTTACTGAGGAGTGGCTTCCGTCTGGCCACTCTACCATAAAGGCCTAATTGTTGGAGTGCTGCAGAGAGATGGTTGTCCTTCTGGAAAGTTCTCCCATCGCCACAAAGGAACTCTGGAACTCTTGTCAGAGTGACCATCGGATTCTTGATCACCTCCCTGACCAAGGTCCTTCTCCCCCGATTGCTCAGTTTGGCAAGGCAGCCAGCTCTAGGCAGAGTTTTGGTGGTTCCAAACTTCCATTTATGACTGATGGAGGCCACTGTGTTCTTGGGGACCTTAAATGCTGCAGAAATGTTTTGGTACCCTTACCCAGATCTGTGCCTCGACACAATCCTGTTTCGGAGCTCTATGGCTTGTTTTTTCCCCCTCTGACATGCACTGTCAACTGTGGGACCTTATGTAGACAGGTGTGTGCTTTTCCAAATCATGTGCCATTCAATTGAATTTACCGCAGGTGGACTCCAATCAAGTTGTAGAAACATCTCATGGATGATCAATGGAAATAGGATTCACCTGAGCTAAATTGAGTCTCATAGCAAAGGGTCTGAATTCTTATGGAAATAAGTTATTTCTGTAAAAACTGAAAAAAGACACTTGTTTTTCGCTTTGTCATTATGGGGTATTGTGTGTAGATTGATGAGAAAAAGAATATATCCATTTTAGAATAAGGCTGTAACGTAACAACATTTTAAAAAAGTGAATGGGTCTGAATGCTTTCCAATGCACTTTAATGATGTGGTAACGGTAGTAAGGATAATGATGATATTGATGATGATGGTTCCCAGACGGTGATGGCTCATGGTTGTCACCTGACCGATGGAGAGCTGAAGCTGTTCAGGGAGACAGGGGCGTCCATCGCTCACTGTCCCAATTCCAACATCTCGTAAGTGTTTCTCCTTCCACACCTAAAGTCTAGGCTCGGCCTTAATTTAGGTGCTCTCTGACACCTGAAGTTGCATGGGAAGTTGTCCCTGGTCTTCCTTGTACTCCTGGGCAAAGGATTAGTCAGCCCTTTGCCCTGAGGGGCCAAAATGTATCTGTTACAGTATCCAGAGGACTGACTATTGAATAATCCTATATTATCCATGTTTGGTATCTATCTGAAACTTGTTCACTGAGGATAACTGATGCTATCTTGAGTGCTGATATGATATTGAGTATCACTGCTGAGTTCTTAACTGCATAGGGTAAAATTATATAAAATAAGAATCTGATTTATTTATAAATCCTCAACCATTGTCTTTCACCTGTCCATATTCTGTTTCTTTTTTTCTCTCTCTCATTTCCCTGAATTTTCCTCTCCAGGTTGTGCAGTGGTATGCTAGATGTCCGCAGGGTTCTGAACCACAAAGTAAAGCTAGGGCTTGGTACAGGTGAGTCCATGACAAAACAGATAATTTTCCTTTTACCTGAGACTACAGTGTTCTATATAGTTAAAAAAAATCTGTGTACTGTATCCAAAAAAACTATTACAATGTTGAAATAAACAGTTGAAGTCGGAAGTTTACATACACTTAGGTTGGAGTCATTAAAACTCGTTTTTCAACTGCTCCACATTTCTTGTTAACTATGGTTTTGGCAAGTCAGTTAGGACATCTACTTTGAACATGACACAAGTAATTTTTCCAACAATTGTTTACAGACAGATGTTTCACTTATAATTCACTGTGTCATGATTCCAGTGGGTCAGAAGTTTACATACACAAAGTTGACTGTGCCTTTTAAACAGCTTGTAAAATTCCAGAAAATGATGTCATGGCTTTAGAAGCTTCTGATAAGCTAATTATCATCATTTGAATCAATTAGAGTTGTACCTGTGGATGTATTTCAAGGCCTACCTTCAAACTCAGTGCTTATTTGCTTGACATCATGGGAAAATCTAAAATCAGCCAAGGCCTCAGAAAACAATTTGAGACCTCTACAAGTCTGGTTCATCCTTGGGAGCAATTTCCAAACGCCTGAATGCTGTTCTGTCTCCTAGAGATGAACGTACTTTGGTGCAAAAAGTGCAAATTAATCCCAGAACAACAGCAAAGGACCTTGTGAAGATGCTGGAGGAAATGGGTACAAAAGTATCTATACCCACAGTAAAACAAGTCCTATATAGACATAACCTGAAAGGCCCCTCAGCAAGGAAGAAGCCACTGCTCCTGAACTGCCTTAAAAAAGCCAGACTACGATTTGCAACTGCACATGGGGACAAAGATCGTAGTTTTTGGAGAAATGTCCTCTGGTCTGATGAAACAGACATGGTGTTTGGTGGAAAAAGGGGGAGGCTTATATGCCGAAGAACACCATCCCAACTGTGGGTGTGGCACGGGGGTGGCAGCATCATGTTGTGGGGATGCTTTGCTGCAGGAGGGACTGGTGCACTTCACAAAATAGATGGCTTTATGAGGGAGGAAAATTGTGGCTATATTGAAGCAACATCTCAAGACATCAGTTAGGAAGTTAAAGCCTGGTTGCAAATGGGTCTTCCAAATGGACAATGACCCCAAGCATACTTCTAAAGTTGTAGCAAAATGGCTTAAGGACAACAAAGTCAAGGTATTGGAGTAGCCATCACAAAGCCCTGACCTCAATCCTATAGACAATTTGTGGGCAGAACCAAAAAAGCGTGTGCGAGCAAAGAGGCCTACAAACCTGACTCAGTTACACCAGCTCTGTCAGGAGGAATGGGCCAAAATTCACCCAACTTATTGTGGGAAGCTTGTGGAAGGCTACCTGATACGTTGGACCCAAGTTAAACAATTTAAAGGCTATGCTACCAAATACTAATTGAGTGTATGTAAACTTCCGACCAACTGGGAAAGTGATGAAAGAAATAAAATGTGAAATAAATAATTCTCTATACTATTATTCTGACATTTCACATTCTTAAAATAAAGAGGTGACCCTAACTGACCTAAGATGGAGTTTTTACTCTGATTAAATGTTATGAATTGTGAAACTGAGTATAAATGTATTTGGCTAAGGTGCATGTAAACTTCCGACTTCAACTGTACCTGAACTTTCCATGTTAGAAATGTGCAACTAAATCAAGGCAATCGTGATTGCGTTTATATGATCTGATGTGTCCAAGTGCTCCTCAAGATTTATTTTTCAAGTGACAGATTATTTTGATTAAACGTTTTATGAAATATAGGCTTACGCTCATATTCTTACAATTCGTTTTTTTACATTCGGCATTAGAGAACCTAGACGAAAGTTGACGATTTCTGTTATCAAACTGGCTTGACACTAACGTTTGACTGATTTGATAGTTTATTTTAGCACACAGGTGCATGTAATCTCCCGTTAGTATAGTTTTAAGAAAACATGCTTTTATCTGTGTATTCACCCGTGCGTGTATCTATGTCCGGCCTTGTAGATGTGGCAGGAGGATACTCTCCTTCTATGTTGGATGCTGTGCGGAGAACACTGGACACCTCTAAAGCCTTGACCATCCAGGACACCCAGTACCACACGCTCACCTTCGAGGAGGTCTTCAGACTGGCCACACTGGGAGGCAGCCAAGGTGGGAGACTTGTCTGGAGGGGGGTGAGGTGGAAGGGCTGTTATCACCGTCATTAAATCAATACATGAATGATCGGATACATGATTTATGAATTAATACAGATGCATGCGCTCAAAAGTTACTTTACAAAACGCCTGTGCTGGAGCATCGCTACATCGACAAACTGTCTTGCAGGGGACGTCAAGCAAACAATTGTTTGCAATCATCTAAACTGCAATAAAATACATAGGAGACATTTCTGAAATATGACTGTGCAGGTACATCCACTTTGCGCTACAGTCAAACATTTGAATGCACCCAATGGTTTATTTGTTTCATTATTGATCAATTATTAATAATTGATTAATATTCTGAGCTCTGGCTTGATTGTTTGGTTTGTAGCCCTGTCCCTGGATGAGAATACAGGAAACTTTGAGGTGGGGAAAGACTTTGATGCTCTGCGGGTGAACACGGATGCGGCAGGAGGACCCATTGACCTCATCAATCACGGGGAAGGGCCTAAGGTAGAGACCAATACATAGAGCAATCTTTTGGCTTCCAGTGGTGTGGACATATTGAGTCATTGTATCTAAACCAAGTCAAACCAGGTCTTATTAAATGTGTGACTCGTATCAGACTTAAATCCAAATGACAGGATTCTACTCCACAACTCAGAAAGTGACTGATTCACTCACCGGACATGACATTCATCTTGACTCCATGTGATTTCAGGTGCTCCTGGAGAAATTCTTGAATTTGGGTAAGTGTTTCATCTCTGTTACTGTCTCTCTCACACAATAGGTTGCATGTATTCAGAGTTTGGTAGTTGGGGCTATGACGTGCCATGGAAGTATTGCCCCATCCGGGTCTAAAAACTGGGTCCTTGATTTCCAAAACTCTTGATGAGGTTTTTAAGTGTAAGGTGTTTTTTATTTCCCCCTTTCTATTCCTTCTTCAGGGGATGATCGTAATATTGTGGAGGTGTACGTGGCAGGGAAGCGAGTGGTCCCATTCGTAGAGAGACCATAGATTTGGGATTTGTTGTTGGCTTGTTGTCATCTGTCCCAGTCAGAACCCTCTGCCAGTCTACCTGACTGCTTTTGTAACAGGATACGAGGTGATTGGAAAATGTGTTCAACTGGAGGTATTATTACGATGCGTGTTCAGTCATCTTATGTACTTACATACAGTACAATTCAATAGATGGTAATGCTGTTAAGTGATACTTGCAAGACCATTGTGCAGGTTATGGTTTTCTTTTAAGTTGTTACATTGTTTCCCATGCACCTGGGTCTTTTTTTACATTTCTAAGTCAAGGGAAATGTGTGTGTGTTTCTGAATGCATTTGTAGCTTTGTATGTGTCCAGCTTAAATTCTTCTTAAACGTAAAACCCACAATGTAGCTTTAGGAGACATTCTAATATATTGAGTCTAATAAATGTATAATGTATCCTTGTTGATTATGATCATTGACTGTATTTAAATCTTTATTTTATGTACTTGGTTTTATCCTATGTTATTGTGTCACTGCTGTTCTGTGCTACAGTGCTGAGTTTTGTAACAAAAGCTACAAACTAAAAAGGGAAAAGATTTCAGAAATATTTTATTAAAGAGTATTTGCAATATTTTAAGGCTAAATTTGTCTCGTTTCTTTACATTTAACACATTATTGATAAATCCCCACAATAAAACAACCGATTCTATTAAAATATACAATGCCCCCAGACCCACCTGCAGAGAGGCTGGTCCCCTGTAGCTCAGTTGTAACTCAGTTGGTAGAGCATGGCACTTGCAACGCAAGGATAGTGGGTTTGAATTTCGCACCCACAAATAAGCAGTTTATTGCCTACAACGGGTCTAATCCTGATTGGTTAAAACCGCATTCCAGCTGGTGTCTATTCCACCAGTTACCACCAGCTAAATCTGACGTTAAAATGCCTATTTACTCTGTTCTATCCGACTGCGCAATCTACTAATCTCCACATTATCCACATTTCCTTTAGACTAACATTTCGTTTTCAACAGCAGATATAGTGTATAAACTTTGCAGTCTGTCTCTGACATGTGCAACATTGTTTCAATATTCAAATTCGAGCTCCAGCTGTCCCATAGTAATGAACGGAGTCAGGATGAGACAGACAGCGTTTCTCAGAGTTGAAATCATGAATCAGCTGGCACTTAATGGATATGTACAGTACAAAGACATGTAGATTGAAGAAAAAAAATAAAAGTCAAACGAAACTAAGTGTAGTTAGTTTGTAGTCTTTCTGGGCCCAGTTTGAAGTGTGTTAGCTGTGTTATTGTCTAGCTCCTCCAAACACTGGCTTCTTGGGCATTATCACTTAATTGTAGGTTTGGTCTATGAATGTGCTGTTTGTTGGCAACGGTAGCCCTAAAGTCAAAAGTTTATTCAATGTAGCCTACAGTTGATACGTGTTATATTATGGACTTGTCTGTATGAAGTAATGTGTAAGGCTATTGAAAGGTGTTTGTGTAAACTGTAGATTTATTGGAAAGTTATGCTGTTGGAGAGTGTAATATATTTTCAATACCTGCTAGAATAATGGCACTTGTGTTCTTGATGACATCTCTCGAATCAGCGAAACACCAGCTGAGTTAGATGTCTCTTCCGTGCCATGATCGAGCTCAGGGCTGAGAAACGGGGAGTGAGGAAGATTTGAGGATGATGATCACCCTCCCCCATTGGCCCAGCTGTGTCTAGATTATCATAGGTATGACCTGGCGGAGAACATGAAGGAAGTATGGGTCAAATACAATGCCGACAACTACATGGATCAGTACTCCTTCAGATGCATCATGGGCCCCTTTTAACTTGCTTCGTGAGTATCACGGGAACTGGAAGCGATTGTGTATGCTGCCAAATCTGTTAATTTCTAAATGTGCACACAATTTGACCAGTTTGCCACCTCAACCTGGTCCCGTAGTGGTCTCTATGGAGACGGCGTCGGGCTTCTGAGCAGCCTGGAACTGAGCGGCTGCTGGGCAGGGAGCCCGGACAAGATGAGACAGTTACAGAGGATGGACACCAGGAGGCGACGTAAACACATGTCCAAGTGATGATACATCGAACAGGCACCCTCATTCACACATACTATGTTATATTGTAGAACAGTGGTTCCCAACCTGGGGTACTTGGCCTATCCACAGGGGTTATTTGAGAAGACTCATGAGACTATATTTCAGGGCAGAGCAAAATTCAGTTAACGATAACCAAAAAAGCTTGGGAACCACTGTAGATATCCACTGAACACTATAGTTCGTTATAAAAATACATGTTTTAAACAAGATTCTTTGTCGTAGCTTTTTAATGACTCATTTATATTGCATGAAATTAAATTCTAAAATGACAATACTGCACTGAGTCTACAATACATTCAAATATATTTTCACCTTTAAAGTTGGTGACTTGGTGGTTTATTACTTGACTTTCGCTGCTGCCATGACTCCAAGTCAATTCAAAAGTAAACTGAATTCCAATTTTTCCACATTGAAGAGAATTGGAATTTCAGTGTACTTCCTGAATTAAAATGGGAATTCACCCCAACCCTGGTTACCAGTTTCAAAGGTAGTAATGTAAAACTAGGGAAGATCTCAAATGCAATATTCTTGCGTCATCTCCTTCTCAAAACCTATTGGAGGATAAGGTCAGAGGGGTGGGACCTCATTCAATGGGTTTTGAGAAGGAGACGAGGAGTATGCAATTGAGATCTTCCCTATGTCAAGACGAATAGCACGTTCCTTTATTTCTCAGTCAGTGAAAAGCTGTGACCTTTGGACCTACAATTGACCTTTTAATCATGTTAATGCAACACTTGATTTTCAGAATTGGTTATTTTTTCCCCATCCCTGCATACCAGCTCTTCAATCATTCATCCACTGATTTGTCTACATGCTCTCCTTTTGTCAATCTTCCCCTCTCTCAATGACACAAATCCTGTGACCACTCCTATAATTTCAGTTGGAGAATCTTAATTGCATAGTCTTCTCTTCACCTCATTCTCAAAACCCATTGGAGGTCAGAGGAAGGACATCTGGCTCTCACCCAATGGGTTTTTAGGAGGCGAGAATGCAACAGATTCTCCCAGTGACTGAAAGGAAGCTTCCTAGATGGCTACTGACACACCTAGGTCAATAGCATGCCTAAAAACTCATGACTCCCTATCCTTTTCTCTTTATCCATCCTGGGCAAAAGTGAGGGATGCCTGTTAAGGGAGATGATGAAGTAGAACAGGGTAGTGAGCAAGTATTACTGTTTGTTTAGTTCTGTATAGTTTAGTGTTCTGTATGGTAAGGGAGTGTCATAGTTAGGACCAGGCTTAGAGTTCAGTGATGGTACCTCGGGTCAACCAATCTCAAACATGCCCATCCCTACGTTCATGGTGAACTCTCAAAGGCCTCCCACTTCCCCCTATTGCCCTCCTTGTGAGCTTGCTCTCTCACCCTGGATTAAAATCCAATCCCTAAACCCTCCTGTAGAATTGAGGATTGTATAGATAGCCGTGTGGAAATGTCATATTGCTTCTAAATCTAAAATGCAAGATGAAGCTATTACCATACTGCTTATCCAATCCCTTCAGATCTACAGGAGTGCCTTGGGTGTAGAGGCTAGTGGTTGATTTGGAACAATCTCCTTCCTACCGTAGTTCCCCTAGCTCTCCCCTTGTCCCCTCAGTCTACTGTGGGGAGTTAAGAACACTAAGGTGCATTCATGTTAAATCCACATCTGTCACACTGAGCTAGCTTTCCAGACATGTGACAGATAAGACATTAGGGGTTCCCCAGGGGATAGATGGGTCGCTGTCCCAACCCTCAGAGGGAGGCTACGGGACCTTCCCAGCTGTTCCTGAGTGAGGTTGAACAGAACGTTGGTTCTCTGATCCTCCTGCTCATGTCCCATATCAGCTGTCCTCCTCCCTGCTCAGACAGAGGGGTGACGGTGAGGTACTGGGGGGGCTTACTCACCCTCTCCCGGCCTCAGCTGCCAGCGTGACACCATCTGCCAACACACTGCCCCAAGCATGTGACAGGTGTGCCTCCAAACAGTCTGACTGGCACACATTCACCTCTACCCAGGCAATCATTTTTCCTTAACCAACCTCTACTTGTAATGCTATAGCAAAGTTGAGCTCACGGGAGCAATAGGAAACAGATACACTGATGTGGGATCCTGATCCAAATGGCATCGTTGAACAAGTGAAGCTATAATCCAAACCACCAATACCAGGCCTTGTATTGTCTCTGTACAGTCTTTATTTACATGATACAATGCTGCTGTAATGCTGGGTAGCAAGATATGTAATACGTTTTGTACAAATTTGCATATAAAACGAACAATCAAAAGGGGGGAGAACAAAGTAGACCTCACATCCCTACAGGAGAACAAAAATAAGATCGACACAGACCCATAGTGGATAGAAAGCTGAAAGGAAGTTGTCTAACTCTGGAATCTGTTTTTCAAACCGTACCTCTAGCATGCTCCTGTAGCTTGTGCTGTTTAACCCATATTGCTTCAGACTAAGGTGGGGGGGCACACACTGACAACCATGTGCTCACTCGCTCTTAACACACACAAGCATGGCTGGCTCACATAGCCTAACTCCACTGAATACATGTGCTAATGTCAGTAAATATAAATGTCTGAGGATAAAAAATAAAGACCTAGCACTAGTCGAGTGATGGCAATTCATTCAGATATTTTACATAATTGCATGGGTTGCGCTATCCCATTCATACCCCCATATATCAGATAAAATAGACGGGTAGTGCACCAGGGTCAGTGTACGCAACCGTCTGCATGAGAGCCAGTTGGGAGATTCTGATAAAGTTCAGTTCCACATGACAGCTGGTTAAGTAAGCGTTTTAGTCCCCGTTCTCACACCTCTTACAATGAAAGTCAAAATAATGACTTGATCAAAAGGAAACGGTGCCCGATGACCAGGTTACCTAAAAATGGCCTATCAAGGTAACCCCCTCACCATAACGGAGTGATAAGAGAAGGCTTCACACACACAATGCGATAAGGAGACATGTCCTGCTGCGAGGTAGGCGGGTTTGAGAAGCTTACGTGTCTTTGCCATGCAAGGGTACAACACCGTGTACAGACAGAGCCCTCCATGTAGCCTTTTGTGTTCAACACATTAGTGAACAGCTGTTTTCCCATGAATATGTTTGCAATTGCATGCACGCTAGGGTAGCAGCTGTGAGAGAGCACTGTGGCAAGGAAGCAGTCACAGAAGTTTCTGAAACAATAACCACATGCATTTTGGAACAGCTTTGCAGTTCGAGAGGTCATACCTTTCAGACAACTGACCCAACCAACTGATATGAACGGAGAGGAGAAATGGCAACAACTGAACGTGTGGGGATACTGCACGTGAATACAACTTTTGACAAAATGTCCATTTGGCAACAAAGTGGCCAAACAGCTCAGGGGCTGTATTCAGTGGGGCACAACGTTGTGATGGAACATCCAGATAGAAATAGGTTCTGCAGAACAGACATGCCTGACATGTTGAGGGGGGGTGGATCATGTTGGCTCGATTTATGGCATTTCTATCCATCGCCAACATTCACTAAGTTTCATCAACAGGTACCCTGGGCTTCTTTTTAAAAGACAAACTGAATATCGGCAAAGATACAGGAAAAACAAACAATATATTATAAAAATAAAAAAAACAAGACAAATAGTGATCGTTCATGCATCTCCCCCTCAGGCAAGGTCTCTTCCACTTTTCTCAAGGTTGTGATTTTAAAAACGAGTCCGATATCCTTTTGCCACTCATGCCAATGTTCATGTCGAGGGTCCAATCATACTTCAGTCTTTGTGTGGATGGTTCTTAACCCTATATTCTCTGAATCTTGTCGGCGACCACTACAGGGTTCTCCTTGCGGATCTTGGCAGCTGCCTCCGCCTTGTAGTCGTAAGGGCAGTTGTGTTTGTCGGAGTACCGATGGACCCCACAGAACAGGTTCCCACAGCGACAATCGAACCCTGGGGTAGAGTTAAAAGGTCAGAGATTAGAGGGAAACCACTGTAGGAACCAAACACCAACCCAATAAAAAAAATCACCTCTTAATAAGACCAGACACAGGAATAAGAGTTATTCTAAACTGCCTACATTGCAGTTTCCTTGTGCAGATTATTAGATCAATGTGACATTGATGGCGTTCCAGCCACATTAGACACAACTTATACAGTCAAAGATCTGAGACCATCACAAATGTAGAAGTAGTGTTTTACATTGCATGAACTCCATCAATAGTCCATTTGTGCGGCCTGGAACATGGCCAATCTCTTCAGCAAAAACGGCATTACGTCGTACACATTGCTCAATCCTGTCATCCCATTTCTTTGAAAAAGCACCACGTCCTGCTATGGCACGCTCACCTGTTAGGCCCACCCTCTTGCGGCACATGAAGCACCTATTCTTCTTGGGATTGGGGGTGTTTCCCTTAGCCTCGTCACCAGTGGCAGGGCTAGAAGCAGTAGGCTCAGTCACAACTGAAGGAGAAAACAGAAAAGCACTTAAATATACACTTCAGTCTGGAGATTCAAATGAAGAGTTCCTGTGTGTTCGCACTGTAGTGCAAGGACTAAGTCAAGGTCTAAATACACTGAGTGTGCAAAACATTCGGAACACCTGCTCTGTCCATGAAAGACTGACCGGGTGAAAGCTATGACCCCTTATTGATGTCACTTGTTAAATCTTCGTAGATGAACGGGAAACAGGTTAAAAAATATATATGTTTAAGGCTCGAGACAGAATGTGCATGTGTGCCATTCAGAGGGTGAATGGACAAGACAAAATATTTAAGTGCCTTTGAACAGGGTATGGTAGTAGGTGCCAGGCACCCGCTTTGTGTCAAGAACTGCAACGCTGCTAGGTTTAACTCTAAACAGTTCCCAATGGACACTACCGGTCAACAGTTTGGGGTCAGTTATAAATGTCCTTGTTTTTGAAAGAAAAGCACATTCTTTGTCCATTAAAATAACATCAAATTGATCAGAAATACAGTGTAGACATTGCTAATGTTGTAAATAACTATTGTAGCTGGAAACGGTAGTCACCTCTTCATTGTTGATGTTGAGACTGGTGTTTTACGGGTACTATTTAATGAAGCTAACAGTTGAGGACTTGTGAGGTGTCTTTCTCAAACTAGACACTAATGTACTTGTCCTCTTGTTAAAAAAATATATATATTTCTGTCCTCTTGTTCAATTGTGCACCGGGGCCTCCCACCCTTTCTATTCAGTGAAGGGAGTAGTACACAGCGTTGTACGAGATCTTCGGTTTCTTGGCTATTTCTCGCATGGAATAGCCTTAATTTCACAGAACAAGAAACTGACGAGTTTCAGAAGAAAGGCTTTTGTTTCTAGCCATTTTGAGCCTGTAATCGAACCCACAAATGCTGATGCTCCAGATACTCAACTAGTCTAAAGGCCAGTTTTATTGCTTCTTTAAAATCAGGACAACAGTTTTCAGCTGTGCTAACAATTGCAAAAGGGTTTTCTAATGATCAATTAGCCTTTTAAAATGATAAACTTGGATTAGCTAACAACATTCTATTGGAACACAGGAGTGATGGTTGCTGATAATGGGCCTCTGTTCGCCTACGTAGATATTCCATTAAAAATCTGCCATTTCCAGCTACAATAGTCATTTACAACATTAACAAATGTCTACACTGTATTTCTGATCAATTTGATGTTATTTTAAATGGACAAAAACAAGAACATTTCTAACGGTAGTGTATGTCAAGAATGATCCACCACCCAAAGGTGGTTGCCAACTTGACAACTGTGGGAAGCGTTAGAGTGAAAATGGCTTGCTTTCGACACCTTGTATTGCCCATGCCCCGACGAATTGAGGCTGTTCTGAGGGCAAAGGGGTGGGTACTCTATATTAGGAAGGTGTTTGTACACTCAGTGTATACGCTAATGCTAAAGTTGGGCAAACAGAGCAATGTTTCCCTCTAGAAGTGCGTTTTATATCAGGCTCTAGAAGTGCGTTTTATATCAGGCTCTAGAAGTGTTTTACCAGGCTCTGCTTTATCCTCTCTTGAGATGCTCATCTCTGTCATTTGTTGAGTCACTGGAAGAGAGCCTTGAATAGTTCTGCAGAGGGGGCAATTGATAGAAAATAATAAGTTAAAGACATGAGCAAAAAGTAATGAGACATCCATTGTATCACATGCAGACACACACACCTTACCTAGCCATGTCTGCAGCAGAGCCAGATGAAGGGTCTACTTTGGCTAGACTGGCCTCTAGTCGCTGGATGGCTGAGGCATCAGGGGTAGGACTACCAACTGTTCCTGAGAGACAGCAAAAGTAAAACATCAACCTCAGGAGAAGATACTTTTAGGTTCAACAGTTCTTTCAACAGTGCAGCTGGCCCACAATGTGTATGCTAATTTTAGCAGACAGCAATAACTTCCCTATGCGATGTAATGCAGCTTTGGTGAGAGTCTGGTTTTGGGGACGACGACGAACTGTTTGGAGTAGATTTGTGTGTGTGGTCAGTAAGAAACAGGGTGGATGGGGAACTTACCCATTGGGCTAAGTTGGCTCAAGCTGTGGGTACTACTCTGCTGACGGTTCAGGTGCTCCTTGTAGCAGACCGAGCACATGCCGTTGTTCCTGGGGTTGCCATAGAAACCACAGCCAGTGGTACAAAGCACAGGCGTCAGGCTTGGCTTAGTCTCTTGGGCCATCGCTGTTGACAAATGGGAGCAAGGTATCTTGTTAGTGTGTCTATGTGTGCATGCGTGACAGCGCGTGTCCAAACTTTTGACTGGTACTGTAGGCGACTAAATGTAAGTGTGGTGGTTGGGCACATATATTTGGAAATAACATACCAGAAAGGAACATTAAGACTAATAAAGAAACTGGGGGGCAGGGGGGGGGGGGTCAAAAAGACATCACCTGAAGCAAGGATTCTACTACCAAAGGGGCGATAAGCAGTTGAAACAAAAGGTTCCCACCACCGTTTCAGTAAAAAGCGGGGAGGGGTGGGGCTGGAGAAATGTAGTCACTCAAATCCAAAGACAGAGCTATGGATGCTAGGTCTGACCATCCAATGATATCAAAATTAGCTTTAATCATGTTGCGGCTATGCAGTGCTTGTTTACAAACATAGGAATAAAACAGGTTATACTTTGGGTTTTGATGGGGAATGACAGTTGAACTCAGCTCATGAGGCATAAGTTTTATTTTTCAAGGTACATATCAATTTCGGGGGCCTTTGAAGCCCCCTCAATCCGCGCAGAGGTCATTACAATACAGTAACCCCTGGATTCATCTCTATTTTGAACTGATATGCAGTCAGGACACTTCAACTGGAAATGATCTCAATAAGAAACAATATTGTTGCTACGATCACATCAGAAGATATCCTCCTCGCAATCTCCAAAATACAACAGCCACAGGACAACTTTGTCTGGATGTCGTAAAGGACCATTTGTCAAAACTGAAGAAATATAGCTAGCTAACGATCTAAAAATGGACAGAGACTTGTTAGCTAGCTGGGATTTTCTACAAGGAATCTTCTTCCCCAAAAAAACTTCTCCCAAGTGAGTGTGACACCTACTCCCGTTGCCTGCTGCTTGGATTCCACCTGGCAACCTGTTCACCATCTGCCCTGGCCCACCTCCCAATCTGCTACAGGTATCCCCGGCACACTCCCGAGCTTACAATGGCCCCAAGTCGTTATGTTTTTTTCTTGCACTTTATGCGATTTGCCTCATGACTCCTGCGTGCTTTGTTGACCAAGAACTTGCTTGTTTCCCCGAGTGTGGGAACAAACAGTCTGTCCCACAGTTGGGTACTCTGACTCTCTATTGGTTACACAGACTCTTGGCCTCCCATCCTATTCTAACCACCTCTCACCAGCTTTGTATTCATGTTACCTGACAAAATTGCTGTACAATATGATCTTGTTGCCATCTAATGCACATTCAAATGTCAACACTGCAGAGCACTCCCTGTCCTCTGTCGTGCCCTGATTGTATTACTTCTGATGATATATGGAAATGTACATCCTGGCCCATCTACTGTTGCTAGCCCCAATTCTGCCTTAGATATCTGCTTCACCGATTTCTGCTCTCGTAAAAGACTGGGTTTTCTGCATGTTAACACTAGAAGCTACAATTTATCACATTTCTTAAAAAATGTGGGTTTACAGCTCTAATCCAGATGGGTTGGTCATTACTGAGACGAGGTTAAGAAAATGTGTTTTGAACACTGATGTTAAGCTTTCTGGTTATAACCTTTTTCGGCATGACAGATCTTCCAAAGGCGGTAGAGTGGCAATATTTGCCAAGGATCACCTTCAGTGCTAGGTTGTCTCCACCAAGTCTGTTACAATTTGATTAGCTGGTTTTAAGCATTAAACTTTCAAATAGCTCTTTGCTGACTGATTGTCCTCCATCAGCACAGGCCTGTACCGTACCTGCCCTAAGCGCTCTCCTGGCCTCTTACACGAAGTCTGAATTTGTCTTGCTAAGTGACCTAAACTGGGACATGCTTAAACCACCATCCGTCCTAAAGCAATGAGACTCCCTAAATCTTTTTCAGATTATTACCAATCGCACAAGGTATGACTCCAAACACCCAGAAAAGGCTACTCTCCTTGATGTTATCCTCACAATCAATCCTGATAGGTATCCGGCTGGTGTTTTCTGTAATGATCATTGTTTTACAGTTTGTGTTCGTAATGGCTGCTCAATGAAACAACCTGTCCCGATTTGTCATAGACGTTCGCTAAAAATCTTTAATGAGCAAGCCTTCATGACTTGGCCTCTGTAAATTTGTATCGAATCAGCTTGATCCCTGGACCTTTTTTAATATTTTCAGTGGTTTTGTAAACACGCCCCCATATAGAAAATGAGAGTTAAAAACTGGGTCAGCCCCTGGTTCGACCGTGATCTGTCAGAGCTACTCCATTTCAAGAAAAGGCTCAGCACACACATACTCTGGCTGACGTGCTATCGTTAGGGCCAATGAGAAATAAGTGCAATCAGGCTATTCGGAAGGTCAAAGTCCGTTACTTTAAGGAGCAGTTATCCATGTGGGTCTAACCCCAATAAGTTCTGGAAAACAGTTAAAGACCTGGAGAATAAACCCTCCTCACTGCTGCCCATGTCTCTTAATGTTGATGATATGGTTGTTACTGACAATGAGCACATGCCTGAGCTCTTTAAATCATCACTTCAATAATCAGGATTCCTATTTGACTCAGCCATGCCTCATTGCCCATTCAACATTTCCTCATCTCCCACCCTTCTAACCCTTCAGCCTTTGCACTTAACCACACATGTATGCTGTAGTCTCCAACCCCCCACACAAGGGTTTCCTCAGAATTCATGGCTCAAACCACCCAGTTTATAATTTAAATCAAACACCAGCTAGGCTAATTTGTTTCGTGACTGTAGCCTATCCTACAGTTCATCACACCACTTGGGGAAAATGGCTTGGCACAATGCGTTTTTTATTCACGAGGATAGACCTAACCAAGGCTGCACAGATTTGCCTAGCTTTACCTCAAATGTCGCGAATACAACTAACAAGTAAGGTCTACTACAGATAATCGAATCTGAGCAGTGCCTTGTTTAGTTAGGTCAACCGTCATGGAACACTTTCATGATGTTCACCAGCTGGCAAAACGCAGTATCTAGATTTTCAATCAGGCTAGGCTATCCAATGACTCACATCATGGTCAGTGACATTAATCAACAACCTCTTAAGGAAACAAACAGCTAACAAAGAAAACACTGAAATACATTGGATGTGGCCCAAAATAACCGAGTCACGCTACAGTACAGCCATAAAAATGCTATCAAACAAGACCAAGCTAGACAAGCAACATCGCCGAGACCAAAAGCAATAATAGTGCTAGCAAGCCACCTTGTCACACACAATGTATTGTAACTAGATTAGTGAAGTAGCTAGCTAGACATCAATCAGCCACGTTTCGACCCTTGTTCTTTTGTGCCTTCTTTGTCTGCTACTAATCTCTTCCTGTTGTTTGGACGTCGTTTGATAGCTCCCATAACGTTACTAGTTACCTAGAATGACTCTTTGCATACAATGTTAGCAAGGTAACCAGACAAAGAATGTCTACTCAATGTCGTGTTTAATGGAACATTAATTTTGTCGTTCAAATCTAACATGTTACTCTTTTCAAAATCAATCAGTCAACTCATTCGATCAAAACTCGAACAATTCGGTAAGGTAATAGCAACTAGGTAGGTAGCTAGCTGATAACGTACGTATTATTTTCAAATTATTTTTAGACAAACCACAAATAATGTCACTAGTTTACAATTTTAAAAAATATATAGAAAACCTACAGCATAACGTTCGGTTGCTGTAACGTTGGCGACCCTCCTCCCGGTCTTGTTTTTCCCCTGGCACAGCTAGACTAGTGAGGAACTTTCGCTCCCTAGACCTTGTTTACCAGGCATGAAGGATAACTAGGCTATCTCCTCTACAATACACACATTTATAAAGTTAATTGATATAAATAAAAATCCTTACGAAATTCCATGTTAAGTTGATGTTGATCCAATTTTTCGGTGTCCCCTTTTTTTCTGTCTTCAACCATAAACCAAGACAACCCACCGTTTCAAATCTCGATTATCACCTGCACAATTTGATCGGAATCACACAATATGTATGGTCTGATTAAGCAGTCGTTTTTAAACAAATCGTGTCCCCAAAATGTATTTATCGTTCTTTTCTCTGACCGAGGATGTGCTTTCTCCCTCTCTCTGCACCCTCCAGTTGCTTTCTCCGTAGTTTCGTTCTATAGTAAGAGGAGTGGCAGATGATGTCACAGGAAAAATAACGTACTGTGATTGGCTACCCGAGAACCCCTGGCCCGCGTGTCTCACACGGTACGGTACAAGGGGTTGGGCATTCATTCGTCATCCACCCACGTACAGTCTGTGGGTATCGAGCCATAACATGAACTTTATTCATGAATGTGTCTAAATTAGTAATTCAAATAATGTTGACAGGCTTGTGATAACATATGCGTGTTTATTATGTGAGAATATCACATATTAATTTGTCCACTACAGACAGCTTCTTGAAGCATTGATGCTATCCAGCCAATTGTGTCGAAAATAGGTTATTTACTCGAGTCTTTGGTAAACATAGTGTAGGCTAGTGGCACATGCTGGTCAAAATAATTTAGAGAAGATAAATTATTATAGATCATGTCCCACACACCGGAGCTCGCTTTTTGTCTTCAACTGAAACCAATATCAAACAATTCAGGTGTTTGTTCGACAAAAACGACGCTTCGGACGTCATTGAGCACGTGCTTCTGATAAAGCGATACTTCAGGCATCCTCACACTGCTTCGCAGTAGTCTATACACTGTAAAGCCAATTCCAAGCATTACTCAGTGCTCCGGTATCAAACGTAACGTCACTAGGTGTGTGGGTGTTGCAATATGGGCTCGTTTCCTCTCCCCACCCCAGTCAAGAATCAAGAAGAACAGCAAAACAAATCTATGGGTAACATACCCATCTGACACACACTATATGTTTGTCTGGCGGTACTGACTCCTATGCTCTTTCATGATAAACTTGTCTGGTATGTGCAGTGAACGTAATTCTGGAGTGAGATCATCTTGCCAAGGAGGTTGAGATTCTATAGTCTGCACACACAATGAAACCAAAAACAGCATTAGACACTGGGCTATCCAGACATTGACACACTACATGTCCTACCACTCTGCTCCCTATGTGAAAACATGTTTGTGGTTTCAGTGGATGTGTATTTGAACATAGTCTGTCAGTGTGTTTGCCCTGTGGCTACACACCTTCCGACATCCAAAACATCACTCCTACTCCCAGCATACAGAACGTCCCGGGCTGAAGAAAAACGTTGGGGTGGGATATCATGTGTTTGTGTTAGGTGCTCTTTGCTGGAACCCTAGATTGGTGGTGAGGGGAGTGTGTTCAACCAGGATTTATCATCACACAAGCTGTAACACAAAAACAAACAATGATAGATTAAACAGCACAAATAGACTCCCACCCAAATACATAAATAGGGGAACAGACTCAAACCCCTCACAAGCCCCATTCTGGCCATATTGTAAAGTAAAAAAAAAAATGTGAATCTCCCTGAAAACAGTAAATAATTGGGTGTATTTACAAATCATTTGCGTCATGTCATTCGAAGACGCTGAGGAACATCAGATGAACAGTATTGTGGGACAACAAGAGTTTAATAAAAAATGCTTGTGAAACAAGACCAACGATTGAAATTTGTCTAGCTTTTGCCTTTCAAGGGCCACTGGGTCCAATACGGAGACTGATAATGTGCCTTTATCATACAATTGTGGTGTTGTGTGCGTACACTGAGTCTCCCATTCCCTGACAATAAAACAAAATATGTTTGTGCTCATGCCCTGTTTATGTGTGTGCCTGGGACATACAGTACATGTGAGACACAGGAGGCTGCTTAGGGGAGGATGGCTCATAATATTGGCTGGAATGGAGTCAAGGGAATGGTATCAAACACATGGAAACCACTTATTTGATGTGTTCGATACCATTCCATTAATTATGTTCCAGCCTTTACTAAGAGCCTGTCCTCCCCAATTAAGGTAACACCGGGTCACTGTGGTGTGAGATCTGCGTTTGCTCATTCCTGAGATTGCGAAAGCAGGAACATATTTTTAGCCTTAAAAGTGATTTATGAGGGGTTTTGAATGTGGAGGTTAAAGGGTAAGGTATAGAATATTCTATCCCACCCCCACCCCCCAATTTTGACAGGGGCATGTGAGAATCTGTGAGTTGACAACGTAGCATTGACAACAACAACATACAGGTGTGTCTGCGTGTATGCTTGTACAGTATCTGGAACTGCCTGCCTGTACAGCCCATGGGCTAAGATAGGTATACATACATAGATAGATTAAAAGAAAGACACACACACACACACACACACACACACACACACACACAGGGAGAAAAAGGAAAAGAGACAGGGCAGCGGTCTTATGAAACATTGTGTCAATGTCCTCTATGTGTTTATGTATACAGTGTGATAGGCCTACTGTTTTTAATGTGCATGATGTTCAAAATACACATTCAAGTTATATTCTATTCACACACACACACACACACACACACAGAGTGAGATACACACATAGGGGTAGACACACACACACACACACACACACACACACACACACACACACACACACACACACACACACAGAGGGAGATACACACATAGTGGAAGATACACACAGAGGGAGATACACACACACACACAGAGGGAGATACACACACACAGGGGGAGATACACATAGTGGTAGACACACATACACAGAGGGAGATACACATAGAGGAAGATACACACAGAGGGAGATACACACACACAAACAGGGGGAGATACACACATAGTGGTAGACACACACACACAGAGGGAGATACACACATAGAGGTAGACACACACACACAGCTTGCCTGTCTAGCGTCAGTGTATAACACTGTTGATCAAGAGGTTGGTGAAATGGCAGCTTAACCATGTTGTGTTGTGCACAATAAGCTCTTTACTGTACAGGACAAATGCCGCTGCCACAACAGTTCATCCACACCCCACTCTATCTATGCAGCCTCAGTCTGAGAGGGGTTATAGGTGGTGGGGACACACTAAAGGAGGTGCAGAAAGGTTTCAATATGTTTAATCAGATTACAGAGGAGGTCTGTTCATTTTGATCATTGGCCTTATGAGGGAGAGCTTGGTTTTTATAACTAACTAGTGCATTTTCCATTCAAGTCTTTTTATTCTTGCACAACAAAAAGGTTAGACATTCCTTGTTATGACAAAATAAAATAAGAGAGCGCTTGTAAGAGTGAGAGAGAGAGAGTAAAGAGAGGAGAGGGGGATACAATTATATCTGAATGGAATGTGAATTGCTGACTCGGCACCACTTGATCTCTCTCTCTCTCTCTCTCTCTCTCTCTCTCTCTTCTAGAAACAAATAGCAGAGTTTGTTTGCCGCTGGGCTGAAACCCTCCCTGCTTCTTCATGCTTAGTGTCAACAACTCTTTAGCACAGCATTCCACAGTGAAAGGTCACTGGTTATGAGGTCCCTAACATGCAAAGAAACACTGGCACACTGCTTTAAAGGCAGAAAACTGAAAAAAATGGACAATTTTTTTAAAATTTTATTTTTACCCCTTTTTCTCCCCAATTTCATGGTATCCAATTGTTGTAGTAGCTACTATCTTGTCTCATTGCTACAACTCCCGTACGGGCTCGGGAGAGACGAAGGTTGAATGTCATGCGTCCTCCGATACACAACCCAACCAGCCGTACTGCTTCTTAACACAGCGAGCATCCAACCCGGAAGCCAGCCGCACCAATGTGTCGGAGGAAACACCTGGCAACCTTGGCTAGCACGCACTGCGCCCGGCCCGCCACAGGAGTCGCTGGTGCTCGATGAGACAAGGAGATCCATACTGACCAATCCCTAACCCAGACGACACGAGGCCAATTGTGCGTCGCCCCACAGACCTCCCGGTCGCGGCCGGTTACGACAGAGCCTGGGCGCGAACCCAGGGACTCTGATGGAACAGCTGACGCTGCAGTACAGCGCCCTTAACCACTGCGCCACCCGGGAGGCCCGGGAAGGGCAATCTTAACATAAACAAAATGCTCATTTATTTTTCATGGCAAAATGTTTCCTAAGTTTTCAGTTGTGTGCCCTAATGTTTTCTTTTAATCTGTGTACACCACACACCACCTTTTTCTGTTGAAGTTTATTCAAGAAAGAGAAAGTCAGTAAGATAGTTCAAAGTTGTTCTTCCCCCCTCCAAGGAATCGATATGGCCTTTTCAGAAAAACTAGACTGGTTGTAATCCAACCAAGAGTTTACTCTGTTAGACTTAAGTGTCTGTTTGAGAAAATGCCTAAAGGGTAAACTATTCCCTGTAACAGATATGTTGACACTTTTAACTCCTTGAATCAGTCCACTGATGACTGCATTTTGTTTTTCTATTGATCTCACTAAGATGCAATATTCAAAATTCACAATATTGACTCTCTGTGTCGTTGTGATGGATTCTATTGCCACTGTGACCCATGTCATGAGATATATGCGGATAACAGACAGTTAATCTGTGTGAAATCTGTTGTTTGAATCAATCACCACATTCATTATGCAGTGATCACTACCCCCTTAACCCGCTTATATGATCTAATGATTCACAATTTATCACTTGCGCGCTTACACACACACACGCACACGCACACACGCACGCACACACACACACACACACACACACACACACACACACACACACACACACACACACACACACACACACACACACACACACACACACACACAATGTATAGTAAAAATAAAGAAAAACCATTGAATGTGTAGATGTGTCCAAACATTTGACTGGTACTGTATGTATGTGTGTTTTGTATTTGGCTAAGGTCATGGGGGTTGTTGTGGGATAAAGGGCTAAAGGGCTCAGGTTGCATTGAGGACCCCGCTCAACCTCTCCCCTGTTTGTAGCTAAGTTTACCTGCACACAATCTCTCCAACCAGAGTAATATAAGACAAACTTTTTAGCCTACATACTCATGCAACATCATAGTACGGTCCAGAGGTGTATTTTACAAAGCACAAAACAGTAGGTTACATACGAAGTTCAAGGATAAGTTCTTTGTTCTATCATATCTACACTCAACACAATAGGTATTTGTACAGTGAAGCTAAAATATTAAATGTCTCTCTATACTCCAGTATTTTGGATTTAAGATCAAATGTTTCATATGAGGCGATAGTACAGTGTAACGACGGGTGAGTGAAATGAGTGAGGAGTCCGATGCAGAGAGTGAAATGAACAGGAAAACGCTTTAATGTCATTCAAATCGTAACAGGCCCAAAACACTGGTGCTAAACCAACCCAAAACCTAGACACAAACACTGGACAGCGAAAAACCCCAAAACCAAAACACGATACATCACCAAACGTAACAACCAACAAGCCCGCACAAACACCAGCGGGCAAAACAAACTTAAATAACACCCATCCCAAAACCCCAACAAGGAACAGGTGAAAACAATTAGACAAAAACAAAGGACAAGGAAAAAGGGATCGGTGGCAGCTAATAGAGCGGCGACGACGACCGCCGACCGCCACCCGGGCAGGAAGGGGAGCCACCTTCAGTGGCAGCTAATAGAGCGGCGACGATGACCGCCACCCGAGCAGGAAGGGGAGCCACCTTCAGTGGCAGCTAATAGAGCGGCGACGATGACCGCCACCCGAGCAGGAAGGGGAGCCACCTTCAGTGGCAGCTAATAGAGCGGCGACGATGACCGCCACCCGAGCAGGAAGGGGAGCCACCTTCAGTGGCAGCTAATAGAGCGGCGACGACGACCGCCGAGCGCCACCCGAGCAGGAAGGGGAGCCACCTTCAGTGGCAGCTAATAGAGCGGCGACGACGACCGCCGAGCGCCACCCGAGCAGGAAGGGGAGCCACCTTCGGTGGTATTCGTGACATACAGATTGTCACCTTTTTTGTTGTATTTTCATACATACAATACCAGTCAAAAGTTTGGACACACCTACTCATTCCAGGGTTTTTCTTTATTTTTACTATGTTCGCCATTGTAGAATAATAGAGAAGACATCAAAACTATGAAATAACACATATGGAATCATGTAGTAACCAAAAAAGTGTTAACACTAACGACAGTCCATCATTACTTTAAGACATGAAGGTCATTCAATCTGGAATTTTTCAAGAACTTTTAAAGTTTCTTCAAGTGCAGTCGCAAAAACCATCAAGCTCTATGATGAAACTGGCTCTCATGAGGACCGCCACAGGAAAGACCCAGAGTTACCTCTGCTACAGAGGATAAGTTCATTAGAGTTACCAACCTCAGAAATTGCAGCCCACATAAATGCTTCACAGAGTTCAAGTAACAGACACATCTCAACATCAACTGTTCAGAGAAGACTGAGTGAATCAGGCGATACGCCATCCCATCTGGTTTGCGTTTAGTGGGACTGTCATTTGTTTTTCAACAGGACAATGACCCAACACACCTCCAGGCTGTGTAAGGGCTATTTGACCAAGAAGGAGAGTGATGGAGTGCTGCATCAGATGACCTGGCCTCCACAATCACAATCAATCAATATTTATATATATTTTAGTTGTCTCAATATTTGTAGAATGGCTGCTGGAGGTATTGACATATGGCATTGTGTCCAAGTCAGGAAACACTCTCATCTCTGCTGTCCACTCTTATTGCCTACACCCTTGTCACACAACACATTGTGCTCTCCTTGGTCCACCTCTCGAGACCTGTGTCCCGAATTACCACCGGATTAACAGGGATCTCTGACCGTCTGCATCTGAGAGGGAGGGAGAAAGAGAGAGGGAGGGAGGAACGGAGGTAGGGAGGAGGAGAGACAGAGAGAGAGAGAGAAGAAAGGGAGGGAGAGAGCTAGGGTGGGTGGTATGTGAAGGGATGAAGTACAGTGACCAACATGGACAGGAGTCGCGGTAGATATCTGTCACCTACTGGCGTCTCTATCTTGCCTACGGTCCCATTAGGATCATGTGTTCTACCAATTCATTTGTTTCCTGTTTTCTATTGTTTGATATAATATTTTTGTTTGATTATAATATTATAAAGACGACTACCAGATCTCTGTTTTGATGAAGAGGACACAGTTATTGGCTATGATGTGAGGCAGGAGAGGGCAAAAGATGAGGAGAGAAAGAAAGAGAGGGACAGAAAGAAAATAATAAATGGAAGGAATTGGAGGACAGACCAGAAAGAGAGGAGAGTAAGAAAAGAGGAATAAGGAGGGGAAAGGGAAAGGGGAGAGGATGAGAGGCAGGAAGAAGTAAAGAAAGATACAGTTGCCAAAAATACAAAGAATTTCAGGAATGAAAGAACCAGAAAACTGGCGCAAGAAGAGATGGAGGTTGTAGGAGAGGAGGATGGGGATGCGAGGGGAAGAGGGAAAAAGATGATAAAAAGAAGGGAAAAGGGAGCTTGTTTAGGATGTTGGAGAAGCACATAGTAACCCAGAGCATCGTGTATGGGGCAAAAATAATGATGGTTATTTCAATTGTACCAGTACCGGTAACTGTACATTTTCCTGCCTCATATTTCACAGGGAGTCCCAGGGGTTTGTGGAGAAATATGAGGGATCTCTTGGGAAAGGAAAGTGCAGAAAGCTGTATGTGTATAAAGGCATGGTGTGAGGGGAGGACAGAGTCCTCGGTTGGTGACAACCCACTGGGCACACACTGGTTGAACCAACGTTGTTTCCATGTCATTTCAATTCAATTACGTTGCACCAATGTGGAATAGATGTTTAATTGACGTCTGTGCCCGGTGGGAAGGACATTGATTTGTCTATACTTGGACCAAAGTTTTGTGTGTTCTTTATTGCAAGTCATATTAAAGCTACCAGTTATCTATGATCCTTTACAACACAATTATAGTCAGCAGACCTTTGTGGGATCTATTTCATGACATTGCTAGTTTTGCTGTTAGAAATGTATTAAGTTTCAGCGGGACTTTGAAAACGTAAAAACTGCTTGCATTCCATGGGAGATGAAAATCAAAGACTGAGAGTAAGAATGTCTCTTACCTCTCCCTGTCTTTTGTATCCTTGCAATGTTTTGTTTGTCCTCCCTGAATGTCATTTTGTTTCAACTTCCCTTAGCACACACTTACATCTGTTCCTCACGTCTGACAACAATGTTGGCTCCTAATTTATCCCTTGTTTCACCCTCCTAATTTGGGTATCACTTTGTTGAGGGTCCTCTTGCTGACCTCCTTGGAGTCTTTGCAAGTCACTCTGTGAAGAGGCTGATGTTAGGCCTGGTCATGGTGCCAGAGGTAAGAGGCTGATGTTAGGCCTGGTCATGGTGCCAGAGGTAAGAGGCTGATGTTAGGCCTGGTCATGGTGCCAGAGGTAAGAGGCTGATGTTAGGCCTGGTCATGGTTACAAAGGTAAGAGGCTGATGTTAGGCCTGGTCATGGTTACAAAGGTAAGAGGCTGATGTTAGGCCTGGTCATGGTTACAAAGGTAAGAGGCTGATGTTAGGCCTGGTCATGGTTACAAAGGTAAGAGGCTGATGTTAGGCCTGGTCATGGTGCCAGAGGTAAGAGGCTGATGTTAGGCCTGGTCATGGTTACAAAGGTAAGAGGCTGATGTTAGGCCTGGTCATGGTGCCAGAGGTAAGAGGCTGATGTTAGGCCTGGTCATGGCGCCAGAGGTAAGAGGCTGATGTTAGGCCTGGTCATGGTTACAAAGGTAAGAGGCTGATGTTAGGCCTGGTCATGGTTACAAAGGTAAGAGGCTGATGTTAGGCCTGGTCATGGCGCCAGAGGTAAGAGGCTGATGTTAGGCCTGGTCATGGTTACAAAGGTAAGAGGCTGATGTTAGGCCTGGTCATGGTGCCAGAGGTAAGAGGCTGATGTTAGGCCTGGTCATGGCGCCAGAGGTAAGAGGCTGATGTTAGGCCTGGTCATGGTTACAAAGGTAAGAGGCTGATGTTAGGCCTGGTCATGGCGCCAGAGGTAAGAGGCTGATGTTAGGCCTGGTCATGGTGCCAGACGTATGAGCACACTTCATCTTCAACTCAGAATTGGGGCCAGTATTTGAAAACAAGGATGGTCCAACTTGGGTCATCATGGAGTTACAGTCAAGCCTTCCAACTTCTCCTGTATCACTCTTGTGCTCCCCACTGCCCATGAACCTTGGAACCCATGTTTTGAATCCCATTGTCAACAACTCCCTTAAATCTGGTCCCAATTCTGAAATCACTTTAACCTTAAAAAGCTATTTGCTTCTCTCAATTAACAGATTATAATTTCTTCCCAGCGTCACAGATTGACAGATTGATCCAATTCTGGCATAGGAATGGTCTGGTGACCTATTTGTTGATAACACATTAGTATCATACCTCTGATGGTTGACCATAATATTCCCAATACACACTCTTTTTTAGATACCTGCAAACTGGCATCTTCGCCAAAACATACTTCCCTTAATTTCCACTCAAGCCCACTAAGTGTCCAGTTTGGAGGTGCTTAGATCTTAATGTCATGTATTGTCATGTTGTGTCTTTCTGTCCTTTCCTTTCACCCTGTCTCCCTCTGCTGGTCGTATTAGGTTACCTTTTCTCCCCCGCTTTCCCCCAGCTGTTCCTTGTCTCCTCCTAACTACCCATTCACCCCGTTTCCCACCTGTTCCCTTTTTCCCTCTGATTAGGTCCCTATATCTCTCTCTGTTTCTGCTCCTGTCTTTGTCGGATTCTTGTTTGTTGTGTTTCATGCCTGAACCAGACTATCGTCATGTTTGCTGTAACCTTGTCCTGTCCTGTCGGAATCTGCCGGTCTGTCTGAACCTACCTATGTTTGGTTATTAAAGAAGCTCTGTTAAGTTAATTCGCTTTTGGGTCCTCATTCACTCACCGTGACAGAAGAATCCGACCCCCTGCATAGATTATCGAGGTCTGAATGACATAACAGTGAAGAATCGTTATCCGCTTCCTCTTATGTCTTCAGCCTTCGAGATCCTGCAGGGAGCCAGGTTTTTCACTAAGTTGGACCTTCGTAACGCTTACCATCTCGTGCGCATCAGGGAGGGGGACGAGTGGAAGACGGCGTTTAACACTCCGTTAGGGCACTTTGAATACCGGGTTCTTCCTTTCGGCCTCGCTAACGCTCCAGCTGTCTTTCAGGCATTAGTGGTGGGCGTGGGAGCCATTCTTTCTCAGCGCTCCCTCTCTGACGACAAGGTCCACCCATGCGCGTATCTTTCTCATCGCCTGTCGCCGTCGGAACGTAACTATGATGTGGGAAACCGCGAACTGCTCGCCATCCGGTTAGCCCTAGGCGAATGGCGACAGTGGTTGGAGGGCGCGACCGTTCCTTTTGTCGTTTGGACTGACCATAGGAACCTTGAGTACATCCGTTCTGCCAAACGACTTAATGCGCGTCAGGCGCGTTGGGCGCTGTTTTTCGCTCGTTTCGAGTTCGTGATTTCTTATCGTCCGGGCTCTAAGAACACCAAGCCTGATGCTTTATCTCGTCTCTTCAGTTCTTCAGTAGCCTCCACTGACCCCGAGGGGATTCTCCCTGAGGGGCGTGTTGTCGGGTTGACTGTCTGGGGAATTGAGAGGCAGGTAAAGCAAGCGCTCACTCACACTGCGTCGCCGCGCGCTTGTCCTAGGAACCTTCTTTTCGTTCCCGTTCCTACTCGTCTGGCCGTTCTTCAGTGGGCTCACTCTGCCAAGTTAGCCGGCCACCCTGGCGTTCGGGGTACGCTTGCTTCCATTCGCCAGCGTTTTTGGTGGCCCACCCGGGAGCATGACACGCGTCGTTTCGTGGCTGCTTGTTCGGTCTGCGCGCAGACTAAGTCCGGTAACTCTCCTCCTGCCGGCCGTCTCAGGCCGCTTCCCATTCCCTCTCGACCGTGGTCTCACATCGCCTTAGATTTTGTCACCGGACTGCCTTCGTCAGCGGAGAAGACTGTTATTCTTACGGTTGTCGATAGGTTCTCTAAGGCGGCTCATTTCATTCCCCTTGCTAAGCTTCCTTCTGCTAAAGAGACGGCACAAATCATCATCGAGAATGTTTTCAGAATTCATGGCCTTCCGTCAGACGTCGTTTCGGACAGAGGTCCGCAATTCACGTCTCAATTTTGGAGGGAGTTTTGCCGTTTGATTGGGGCTTCCGTCAGTCTCTCTTCCGGCTTTCACCCCCAGTCTAACGGTCAAGCAGAACGGGCCAATCAGACTATTGGTCGCATCTTACGCAGTCTTTCTTTTCGCAACCCTGCGTCTTGGTCAGAACAGCTCCCCTGGGCAGAATACGCCCACAACTCGCTTCCTTCATCTGCGACCGGGCTATCTCCTTTTCAGAGTAGCCTCGGGTACCAGCCTCCGCTGTTCTCATCTCAGTTCGCCGAGTCCAGCGTCCCCTCCGCTCAGGCTTTTGTCCAACGTTGCGAGCGCACCTGGAAGAGGGTCAGGTCTGCACTTTGCCGTTATAGGACGCAGACTGTGAGGGCTGCTAATAAGCGTAGAACTAAGAGTCCTAGATATTGTCGCGGTCAGAGAGTTTGGCTCTCCACTCAGAACCTTCCCCTTAAGACGGCTTCTCGCAAGTTGACCCCGCGGTTCATTGGTCCGTTCCGTATTTCTCGGGTCATTAATCCTGTCGCAGTTCGACTTCTTCTTCCGCGATACCTTCGTCGCGTCCACCCGGTCTTCCATGTCTCCTGTATCAAGCCCGTTCTTCGCGCCCCCGCTCGTCTTCCCCCCCCCCCCCCCATCCTTGTCGAGGGCGCACCCATCTACAGGGTCCGCAGGATTTTGGACATGCGTCCTCGGGGCCGTGGTCACCAGTACCTCGTAGATTGGGAGGGGTACGGTCCTGAGGAGAGGAGTTGGGTTCCCTCTCGGGACGTGCTGGACCGTGCGCTGATCGAGGATTTCCTCCGTTGCCGCCAGGTTTCCTCCTCGAGTGCGCCAGGAGGCGCTCGGTGAGTGGGGGGGTACTGTAATGTATTGTCATGTTGTGTCTTTCTGTCCTTTCCTTTCACCCTGTCTCCCTCTGCTGGTCGTATTAGGTTACCTTTTCTCCCCCGCTTTCCCCCAGCTGTTCCTTGTCTCCTCCTAACTACCCATTCACCCCGTTTCCCACCTGTTCCCTTTTTCCCTCTGATTAGGTCCCTATATCTCTCTGTTTCTGCTCCTGTCTTTGTCGGATTCTTGTTTGTTGTGTTTCATGCCTGAACCAGACTATCGTCATGTTTGCTGTAACCTTGTCCTGTCCTGTCGGAATCTGCCGGTCTGTCTGAACCTACCTATGTTTGGTTATTAAAGAAGCTCTGTTAAGTTAATTCGCTTTTGGGTCCTCATTCACTCACCGTGACACTTAACCTGTATCTGAAGGGCACAATCTCCAGATTATATGACATAATACAAAACGTTGATCAGCCTTCCTTTGCAAATAAAACATCCACATGGGATCACGACATGGGTGGCGAGCTACCCGATGATATATGGCAACACAGTATTAAACGTATCCACACCTCATCATTTTGCATAAGGCATGGTCTCCTTCAGTTCAAAGTTTTGCACCATCTCCATTACTCAAATGACAGATTGGCAAAAATATATCCAAATGTTGACCCCAAGTGTTTGAGATGCCACCAGAGTCCAGAGACTGCGGGACACGTTTTGGTCATGCCAATCTTTGAGTGGCTTCTGGGACCCCATTTTTGAGGCACTCTCACATATGTGTAATACAACTGTTAGCCCCAACCCATTCACTGCCATTTTTGGTGTACTTCCCCTAGACCAGAATGCTACCGCACATCAGGCGCATGCAATAGCATCATTGCTAGCTCGCCGCCTTGTCCTCTTTCACTGGAAATCTGCAAAGCTGTTCTCCTTGCAATGGGTCAAGGAGGTCATGTCATCTCTGCCTCTTTTTACATTTTTTATTTACATTCTTTATTTAACCAGGTAGGCCAGTTGAGAACAAGTTCTCATTTACAACTGGGACCTGGCCAAGATAAAGCAAAGCAGTGTAACAAAAACAACAACACAGAAATACACATAAACAAATGTACAGTCAATAACACAAAAGAAAATAAAAAAAATAAAAACTATGTACAGTGTGTGCAAATGTAGAAGAGTAGGGAGGTAGGCAATAAATAGGCCCTAGAGGCGAAAATAATTACAATTTAGCATTAATACTGGAGTGATAGATGTGCAGATGATGATGTGCAAGTAGAGATACTGGTGTGCAAAAGAGCAGAGGGTAAGTAATAATATGGGGATGAGGTAGTCGGGTGTGCTATTTACAGATGGGCTATGTACAGGTACAGTGATCTGTAAGCTGCTCAGACAGCTGATGCTTAAAGTTAGAGAGGGTGATATAAGACTCCACCTTCAGAGATTTTTGCAATTCGTTCCAGACATTGGCAGCAGAGAACTGTAAGGAAAGGCGGCCAAAGGAAGTGTTGGCTTTGGGGGTGACCAGTGAAATATACCTGCTGGAGCGCGTGCTACGGGTGGGTGTTGCTATGGTGACCAGTGAGCTGAGATTAGGCGGGGCTTTACCTAGCAAAGACTTATAGATGACCTGGAGCCAGTGGGTTTGGCGACGGATATGTGGTGAGGGCCAGCCAACGAGAGCATACAGGTCGCAGTGGTGGGTAGGATATGGGGCTTTGGTGATAAAACGGATGGCACTGTGATAGACTGCATCCAGTTTGCTGAGAAGAGTGTTGGGGTCTATTTTGTAAATGACATCGCCAAAGTCAAGGATCGTTTTACGAGGGTATGTTTGGCGACATGACTGAAGGAGGCTTTGTTGTGAAATAGGAAGCCGATTCTAGATTTAATTTTGGATTGGAGATGCTTAATGTGAGTCTGAAAGGAGAGTTTACAGTCTAACCAGACACCTAGCTATTATAGTTGTCCACATATTCTAGTTCAGAACCTTCAAGAGTAGTGATGCTAGTCGGGCGGGAGCGTGCGGGCAGCAATCGGTTGAAGAGCAGGGAGGTGTGGAGGGATGGGAGGGAGGTGGAGGGAGGGGTAGAAGGAGGGGTGGAGGTGTGGAGAGAGGGGTGGAGGGAGGGAAGGATAGATGGGAGAAGGAGGGGTTGGGGGTTGGGTGGAGGGATGGGAGGGAGGTGTAGAGGTGTGGAGGGAGGGATGGAGGGGTGGAGGGGTGGAGGTGTGGAGGAAGGGGTGGAGGTGTAGAGGGAGGGGTGGAGGGATGTGAGGGAGGGGTGGAGGTGGGGGTGTGGAGGGAGGGGTGGAGTTGTGGAGGGAGGGGTGGAGGTGTCGAGGTGTGGAGGGAGGGGTGGAGGGATGGGAGGGAGGGGTGGGGGTGTGGGAGGGAGGAGTAGAGGGATGGATGGGAGGGAGGGGTGGAGGGAGGGGTGGAGGTGTGGAGGGAGGGGTGGAGGTGTCGAGGTGTGGAGGGAGGGGTGGAGGGATGGGAGGGAGGGAGGGGTGGGGGAGGGAGGAGTAGAGGGATGGATGGGAGGGAGGGGTGGAGGGAGGGGTGGAGGTGTGGAGGGAGGGGTGGAGGAAGGGAGGGGTGGAGGGAGTGGAGGGAGGGGTGCAGGGATGGGAGGGAGGTGTGGAGGGAGGGGTAGAGGGAGGGGTGGAGGTGTAGAGAGAGGGGTGGAGGGATGGGAGGGAGGTGTGGAGGGAGGGAGTAGAGGGAGGGGTGGAGGTGTAGAGAGAGGGGTGGAGGGATGGGAGGGAGGTGTGGAGGGAGGGGTAGAGGGAGGGGTGGAGGTGTAGAGAGAGGGGTGGAGGGAGGGAAGGATAGATGGGGAATGAGGGGTTGGGGTTGTACTGTTTTTATGTTCTCATATCTGAAAATCTATAAATAAAGTAAAACATATATCATAATTGGGCCCAGTTTTTTTGTGTGACTTGGGTGTGGACATGATATAAACCACATTTCCTCATTTGATCATACACAGACATTTAGTATAAAATATTTTATATGTATTTATAAATGAGGCCCCAGGCTTTTGAAGCACCTCAAGGACCTACAGCAACTGTAACTCTAACTTGATTTATTTCTGTCTCTGATGGGCAGGCTGTCTGGTAGCATGCCCAGAAAGAGGAAGCCAAAGCCATATACTTTGCTGTGTTATGGGACTTTGGGGGTCATTCATAATTTTTTTCACTTGTGTAATGTGTTCACTGTGTAACGTTACCACTAACATGACTCTTTTAATGTGTGTTCGCCACACAGTGCGCATGCTTTGTTTTTTACGTTGTCGAGAAGTTGTTTCTACTAATTGAAATCTGAATCATAATTGTGTGTCCCAGGGCTACGCCCAGTATTCTGTACTCTTCTATATATGGCTAATACAACAGCCAGGTTACCATCGGCTGGCTCAAGTTCCCCTCTCCTACTTCCTGGTTGCCATGGGAACTGTGGCCTACAGCTACATGGTTGGTGATAAGGAAGTGAGTACCTTTATGATTACTGCTCTCACTGGTCCTCAATGTGGTCCTCAAAAATAAAACAAATGTGCTCATTAAAATAATATATTTAATGAAAACATGTCATCAATCATTTTATTAAATGTTGGCAACCATTTAGCCTAATTATAAAATGGGTTGTTTGGATGCTGGATGCTGATGATTGATAGGAAGGAGTTGTCCATGATAATCCCTGGGTAATGCCTGTTTACAGTTCCTTTTGAATTATTAATGCAAAATGTTCTTACATGTCTCTGTGTTTGAGTGTACATTCATTTATTAATGTATAGAGAGCAATAGTGTCTTTTTGTAGGCACTAACTCCACCATGGTTTGTTGGACAAGGCCTATGGGAAAACATTTTTTGTAGGGTTTTTGGATAAACGCCAAAAATAAGGTCGGTGGTAAACACAGGTTTAGGAGATCTTGTACATTTTGTGCTATGCGATCATTTGAATCAGCTCACATCACTTTTTGTGAATTTTGAAACATTTATGTGATTTTAAAAATCACATAAATCACAAAAAGTCTTCATAATTCATAAAGATCATATTAACTGACTGATATTTTCTCATAGAACAAAACGTATAAGATCTCCTAAACCTGTGTTAACCTCAGACCTTATTTTCAATGTATATCCCAAATCGAGAGTGGTACTCAGTAATGTGTTGTTTTGGATTTTCCCCAAAAATAACACTTTGTGTTCAGGACAAAAAGTACATTTATTTGTCACATTTTTTCCAGTATTTTGTGCCTTGTTGCAAACAGGATGCATGTTTTGGAATATTTTTTATTCTGTACAGGCTTCCTTCTTTTCACACTGCCAATTAGGTTAGTATTGTGGAGTAACTACAATGTTGTTCATCCATTCTCAGTTTTCTCCTGTCTCAGTCATTAAACTCTTTAACTGTTTTAAAGTCACAGTTACAGGACGCCTGTATCTTTGTAGTGACTGGGTGTATTGATACACCATCCAAAGTGTAATGACTTCACCATGCTCAAAGGGATATTCAATGTCTGCTGTTTTATTTTTACCCATCTACCAATAGCTGGCTTTCTTTGCGACGCATTGGAAAACCTCCCTGATCTTTGTGTTTGAACCTGTCACTGCTTGACTGAGGGACTTTACAATTATCTGTATGTGTGGGGTACAGAGGTGAGGTAGTCATTCAAAAATCATGTTAAACACTATTATTGCACACAGAGTCCAAGCAACTTATTTTGTGACTTGTTAAACTAATGTTTACTCCGTAACTTATTTAGCCTTGGCATTCAGATGGGTTGAAAAGTTATCGACTCAAGACATTTCAGCTTTTCATTTTTTATTAATTTTTAAAGTAAAGTACAGATACCCCCAAAACGACTTAAGTAGTACTTTAAAGTATTTTTACTTAAGTACTTTACACCTCTGGTTGAGACTGCATGTGTCAATGTACCTGAGGTGCTGGGCCGTCATGTGCTGTAACGTTCCCTAGGAGAGGGTGTTCAAGGCCTCAGGCTACAACAACTTCTACATGGCTATGCTACTGGTCACCTTCTTCTGCTCAACGCTGCCGCCATCTATACCATAGTCACCATCCCCCCTCTTTCCACTGTGGCTCCTTCAGGTAACAGAGAAACACCTGTATTCTGTATATGACAAGACACGCATGTAAACATGCGCGCACACACACACACACACACACACCTGATTTCCCAGCCTGGTTTGGGAAGGTGTTCAGCTACACCTCCAACCCTGGCCTGGTGCTGCCTTTCTTGCTGCTCATGGTTTGAGTAGTCAGGGCTATTGCTTCACATGGCAGTCCCCAGGCTATAGAATGTCTACCTATTCTATGTGGAATATATACAAGATGCAATATAAAAAATAATATTTGGTGTTTGTCTCCCCCCCACACACACAGAGTTATGCCATTTATTTCAGCAGTCTACATCCAAAAGCTACAAACAAGCCAACCAGGAGTTCAAACTGGTAGTCTTAACAAAAAGGTTCTCACACTGTCTTTATCTATTTTAGCCAGTGTTTGTGGTACTTGCACTGACATAGTCTGTCCACCAGAGAGCAGCAACTGCCAGAGTATTTAATTTCACTGTTCAATAACAAGGGTCCAACAGTTTACCTGCATGCAGTTTACATTATCTGAAAATGTAGTTTATAGTTTACCAAGCTACCAATTACTTCACTCTGGAAGAAGTTAAGCTACACTAATGCTACCCTTAAGAAAATATAGTTTAATTAACTGAAGTTACTTTGAACGTCATAGACTACAAATTGCAAGAACAGATCACTCTGGAGTCAGATGTTAATATAATGTGTAATTTAGCCTATTAAACACAAAAACATTTCAAGTGAGAATTAGGCAGGTCTGATGGCAAAAAAGATAGGAAAATATTGCCTACTTCCCTCATATTTTATTTTTGCCAAAAAAGTAGTGTGTAGTTCCAGTAGTTACAGCTACACCCCTACATGGCAAACAAGTAATTAACTACTGAAAACACTACCAAGATTTGAATTGAGTTAAACTACCACTAAGCTTCTGCAAAATGTAGTTGAATTACTAGTTGAACTACATGTTATAGGGAATAGCCAGGGATTTAGGGTATGACAGTATATCTAAACTACAATATTACAAATATCAAAAACATAAGCAGGAGGCAGACAAGTAGCATTTTGACATGTCTTTTTTTAGGTGGGGAATTGGAGGAAGTTATGTGATCCCTGTAATATCGGTCATAAAGTTTGGTGCCATTCCTGTACAGTAGCTGCTTTTGCCCTCCAGCAAAATAAAGAGAGCAAGAAGAAGAGTAAAATAGCAGCCCTGAAAGGAGGCTTGAAAAGCTGGGTTAGAATCGCCACGGCGACAGAGAAACAACAATGCCTCAGCAATCTCATAGGGTGAAAAGAATAGCTAGCAGTGGACATGTCATAATACCCATAAAAACATGGAAATGGTTCCAATGGTTTTTCCACCATTCATTTTTGTATTAAGGAAGTCGTGACAATTTTTCACATTGTGAATTCAGCAAAAAATTTGAATTAATTGTGTGTTTGGTGTAGGCTTACCTTGGCGTGACATTTTGATAGCCGTGTAATTCTCTCTCGGACACGGTGACTATTATAAATATATTCGCCTCAATTTACTTTCAAATATTCGTAATGCTAATTGTGGATAAAAGTTCCCTTGTCTGACAGAGATTTGCATGGTTATCAAAATATCACGCCAGGGTAAGCCTACACAAAACATCACGCCAGGGTAAGCCTACACAAAACATCACGCCAGGGTAAGCCTACACAAAACATCACGCCAGGGTAAGCCTACACAAAACATCACGCCAGGGTAAGCCTGCACAAAACATCACGCCAGGGTAAGCCTACACAAAACATCACGCCAGGGTAAGCCTACACAAAACATCACGCCAGGGTAAGCCTACACAAAACATCACGCCAGGGTAAGCCTACACAAAACATCACGCCAGGGTAAGCCTACACAAAACATCACGCCAGGGTAAGCCTGCACAAAACACCACACCAGGGTAAGCCTGCACAAAACATCACGCTAGGGTAAGCCTGCACAAAACATCACGCTAGGGTAAGCCTGCACAAAACGTCACGCCAGGGTAAGCCTGCACAAAACATCACGCCAGGGTAAACCTACACAAAACATCACGCCAGGGTAAGCCTACACAAAACATCACGCCAGGGTAAGCCTGCACAAAACATCACGCCAGGGTAAGCCTGCACAAAACGTCACGCCAGGGTAAGCCTGCACAAAACATCACGCTAGGGTAAGCCTACACAAAACATCACGTCAGGGTAAGCCTGTACAAAACACCACGCCAGGGTAAGCCTACACAAAACACCACGCCAGGGTAAGCCTACACAAAACATCACGCCAGGGTAAGCCTACACAAAACATCACGCCAGGGTAAGCCTACACAAAACATCACGCCAGGGTAAGCCTGTACAAAACACCACGCCAGGGTAAGCCTACACAAAACATCACGCCAGGGTAAGCCTACACAAAACATCACGCCAGGGTAAGCCTACACAAAACATCACGCCAGGGTAAGCCTACACAAAACATCACGCCAGGGTAAGCCTGTACAAAACACCACGCCAGGGTAAGCCTACACAAAACATCACGCCAGGGTAAGCCTACACAAAACATCAGGCCAGGGTAAGCATGTACAAAACATCACGCCAGGGTAAGCCTACACAAAACATCACGCCAGGGTAAGCCTACACAAAACATAATTAAAATACAACATTTAATTATGGATTTTGTAATGCGCGAAAGAGTGAAAATCTCGAACTCTGTTGTAATTAGTGGCCTTAACCAATAGTGAGTTGGATAACGAACTCTCTGAATATCTCAAAACTCACGGGTCAATCAGTCATTTTTTCCGTGTGGATGACCCAATGTCTGAGTTCCACAAACACATGATAGTTGAGTTCACCTACGGCACATCTATGAAATCGTTAGAACCCATATTACTTCTCAACTACAAGAGCTCTAGCCAAGTTGATGTTGTCTACGACGTGAAGGCTTTAGCTAGTGTACACCCCCGCCGCAAGTAGTGGCGCCACCAAGAGCTATCTCCAGGAACTGCAGACAATTTCCAAGTTGAGTGATCAACCTTTTGACGAGGTACTTCAAGAGGAATTATCCAAACTTAGTAAATCTGCCATATCTCCCTTGCCGAGACAGATCCTGAATCAGAAGACTTAGCACCTGCACAACTGTATGAGAGCGGAACCCTGCCACACTCTGCTCTGCCTACAACCCAAAACCTGACCAATCCCATCTCATCACCAGTTACTCAACCGGCTGATGTAAAAATGAAATCAACATTCACTGTAAGTGACGCCAACCCCCCTGATGTGCAAAGGGTCATTGTTAGGAATGAGGAAGCTACGTTCCATCACCATGTATCGTCAAGACTCAGAGCATTCTCTGGTAGATCTCCGCATCCAAACAATGAAGCTGATTTTGACACCTGGGTGCTAATGTAGAACTCATCTTAAGTGACCCTGGCATGTCAGACCTTCATCGTACTAGAAGAATCCTTGATAGTCTTCTGCCACCCGCTGCAGACCTTACAAAGCATTTGAGTCCTCATGCATCAGCCACTGATTACCTTCAGCTGTTAGACTCAGCTTATGGCACAGTTGAAGATGGAAACAAGCTATTTGCCAAATTCATGGGCACTCTGTCCAAGCCGTCCAGCTACCTGCAAAGGTTACAAGTTACGCGGAGCATGGCCATGAGAAGAGGCAGTGTTCCAGCTGATGAACTCGATTGTCATCTTCTGAGGCAGTTCTGTCGAGTTTGCTGGGACAATGCTCTGATAACGGACCTCCAGCTGGAACAGAAGAAAAGCACCTTAATTTGCTGAACTGTTGCTCCTCCTTCGCATTGAAGAGGATAAGCACGAAGCAAAAGTAACTCGCATGAAGCAGCACCTTGGTCCTTCCTCTGAGGATACCAGTGAAACTGAGCATTTAAAAAAAACAGATAGCTGAACTCAAAAGTCAGCTCACAAACCTCAAGACACAAAATCGAAACCCCCCAAAAGACCTACTACCAATGTAGCTCCTAGTAAAGCCAACACAAAACAAAATAACGGGAAGCCTGTGAAGCTACCAAGTTCAAGCAACAAGCCTAACAGCAAGCCCCAGCCTTGGTATTGCTTTCAGTGCGGTGAAGTTGGCCACATCACAGCAACCCGTGAAAGTGAATCCAACCCCTCATTGGTTGCAGCTAAAAATAAACAACTTAGAGAAAGACAGCTCCAGTGGGAAGCTCAAAATTCCTCTTCAGATACCGAACAGTTAAACTGAGGCCAGCTCCTGTTGAGGGACAAACAGGAGCAGAGGATACCAAACCGCATCCCACTGTAACCAGAAGAGCCTCACTCAAACGTGTCTGCACCAATGAGCACACAGTCAAACTTCTCAAAGGGCTAGTTGGTACCAAGAGCACAGCACAAGTTACTATTGCTGGAAAGGAATCAAACTGGGCAGAAGAGAGCAATAGCATTCGCTAGCAGAGGGTTGACCTCTAGAGAATCGAAGTATCCAGCCCACAAGCTGGAATTCCTAGCACTTAAATGGGCATTTACAGAAAAGTACAGTGACTATCTGTATGGGAATGATTTTACAGCTATAACTGATAGTTATCCACTGACATATATCTTGACTTCTACCAAACTAGACGCCACAAGCTACAGGTGGTTGTCTGCCCTCTCCACCTACTGATTTAAGCTGCAGTACCGTGCAGGCAAGCAAAATTGAGATGCCGATGCACTTTCAAGACATCCTCATAGCCAGATTTCAGACGATTTCACCTTTCAGAAGGAGCGGGAAAGAATCCATCAATTTACTCTCCTTCATCTGGAAGAATCAGAATTCCAAAACAAAGTCCACGAAGATGTAGTCAAAGCAGTCTGTGATCGGCACACTGTTCACCTCACTGACCTTGAAAAGAGCTACTATCCGATCGTACTGGTTGAGTCTCTTACCTTCCACCCCAGTGCCATACCAGATGCTTTCCAGGAGGAGGAACATCAAGATGGGTTTCCAGTCATTTCTCATTTGTCAGAGAAGGAGCTGATGGAAAAACAAAGAGCTGACGCCAGCATCAGAGGTCATCACTCAGTTGGAAACAGGGGAGAAACCTCCTTCCACTGTTAGAGCCAAGCTCTCTGAACTCCCTCTGTTGCTGCGTGAGTGGAACCGGTTGGAGCTAAATAATAGTATTCTTTACATGAGAAGGGAGGAAGGAGCCAACACTACTTTTCAGTTAGTGTTTCCAGAAGAGCTGAGAGCAGTTACATTGAAAAGTCTGCATGATGATATGGGCCATATGGGCATCGAGCGCACAATGGACCTCATACGATCCTGGTTCTATTGGCCCTGATCGTTTTAACACAACGGATATACTGGTAATTACAGATCATTTTACCAAGTACGCAGTGGCCATACTGATTCCCAACCAGAAAGCCCGCACCGTTGCAAAGTCTCTCTGGGATCACTGTCATGAACCGGCTCAAAGCCCGCAACAAAAGGGAGACAACGTGGAGATAAGGAGTAACAAAACATATTTATTAAATAAAGTCAACTAAGTACAGTATACAATGGTGTGTGTAATCAGTAGCGTAAGTGAGTGTTTTGCATGCATGAATGTGATAATGCAGGGTGTTGAAAGGTGCCAAAGCAACCAACCAAAAGGCCACCAAGATACACAATAAAATCTGTAAAGGTGTCTGCATGGAGAGAGTCTCTTCCATGACTGGGGAAGTGGTGTATTTATCCTGGGACACACCGGGCCCAGGTGTTTCCCATGTAGCTGACGACCCTCCCAACTCCGCCCATCGGCATCCTAATAAGGAAACAAGAACAAAGAGAGAATATGGCAGACAGAGTGGGAGGGTCGTCACACCACTTCATTGTGCATTACGGCTTTCCTGAGCGCCTCCACAGCGACCAAGGTCCTGATTTTGAATCATGAACAATCAAAGAACTGTGTAAGATTGCTGGATTCAAGAAAGTGAGAACAACACCATATCATCCAAGAGGAAATCCTGTCTAGTGTTTTAACAGGACGCTACTCCAGATGCTTGGTACTCTGAGCATGCATGACAAAACTCACTGGCGTGACTTCGATAAACCACTTGTACATGCATACAACTGCACGAAGAATGAGGTCACCGGCTACACTGGGGAATGAACTCATGTTCGGGAGACAACCTAGACCACCGGTTGACAAAACCTTCAATCTACCTGTTAATGCCCAGAAGAAATTGCATTCACAGTGTGTGCAAGACTTGAAGAGTCACCTGGAAGAAAACTACGGGATAGCCACCGGGAACGCTCTCAAAACAGCTGACCGAAACGAAGCCAGACTTTATAGGCATGTCACAGAGTCCACCCTTGATGTTGTAGACAGAGTTATTGTGAGAAATGTTAAACTGAGAGGGAAACATACGTTGGCTGATAAGTGGGAAACTGACATTTACAGTATGCAGTCACCAAATGTGCAAGTGATATACCAGTATGTACAGTCAAGCCTGAGAGCAAGGATGGTCCACTGCGCACACTGCACCTTGACCTTTTACTGCCTTGTGGATTCTTGTCTGCGACTACACCTGAAAAACATGTTACGTCGCAGCACATCCGAAAATCTCGCACATGCCTTCATCCAGGTGCTGATGTGACCGAAGAGGATGAGACACATTCAGTTTCTGATGACGACTTCTGGGTTGAAAAACCGAAAAGTCAAGAGCCTGTTAGGTATACCAAGGTCTATGATACTCACAGGTTGAGCAACCCTCCTTGTCGTTCCATCGAGGAAAAGCCTGATGAAGTTACAGCAGACCAAGAAGTCCTTGCAGAAGAAGATGGAACAGTACATCAGACTGACAACTTACCTGAAGAACCTGAAACACCTGACAGCGAGACGAACAACTTACCTGAAGAACCTGAAACACCTGACAGCGAGACAAACAACTTACCTGAACAAGACTACCTACCTAAACAAGCAACTTAATTGAATTTTCTGCAGATCCTCTCGAATAAGTTTCTCTCATCATAGACAAAGAGTTACCTGTTTTCCCTGATGTCTGAAAGTGCTGAAGAGACAAATAACACACGGGATAATGTCCCTGTTGAACACGCTCCAGTTGACAAAATAATAGTAAATAGCAATATGAGGAAACTGCCAGCACTGTCCGGCGTTCTTTCAGGCAGCAAGAGACCAGAAATGCTTCAGTACTCTCAGTTTGGAAAACCCCTATCCTTTGTTATTCAGTCCTTGTTCAAAGGGTTAAATGCAGCCCTCACAAGTTCACTGATTGGATTTGATCACTCAGAAGTTAAACAAAAAGTTTTCCCCGTGCAAGCACATCAAGTGACCATGCAGCAAACAAGATGATGCAGCGGGACGTGCATACCTTCAAGAGGGGAGTGTGTAACGCAGGTCAACTACTGTTGAATACTTATCGTTACTAGTGAGATACCAGTAACCAATCATATTGTACTGTATTGCTATTGATATGTTTAAGTTGATAGCTATTACAAATCAGCTGTCAGAAGCTGCATGACGAGCAGTTTATTTTGAGCCAATCAAAATAGTGGCTTCGGGACAAGTCTCTGAATGTCCTTGAGTGACCCAGCCAGAGCCCGGACTTGAACCTGATTGAACATCTCTGGAGAGACCTGAAAATAGCTTGGCAGCAATGCTCCCCATCCAACCTGACAAGCTGGAGAGGATCTGCAGAGAAGAATGGGAGAAATTCCCCATATACAAGTGTGCCAAGCTTGTAGCGTCGTAGCCAAGAAGACTTAAGGCTGTAATCACTGCCAAATGTGCTTCAACAAAGTACTGAGTAAAGGGTCTGAATATTTATGTAAATGTTATATTTCAGTTTTTTGTTTTTAATACATTTGCAAAAAAAATCTAAAAACCTGTTTTTGCTTTGTCATTATGGGGTATTGGGTGTAGATTGAGGAGGGGAAAAACAAAGCTTTAATGTGACAAAATGTGGAAAAAGTCAAGGGGTCTGAATACTTTCCAAATGCACTGTATTATGCTAGCTCAATCTTGCTCACTCAGAGAGATAATTTAGGCTCAAGATGTCAACCCTGTGAGGTTCCACCCTGTTAGGATTTAGGCACCTAACAACTTGGAAAATGTACCCAAAAAACGTTTTGGCCAAACTCAGTTTTCTGATAGAATACAAAGAAATAAAACATATTTTGAGATCCAAATGGCACCGCATTGTAGGGACGACCTGGCAAATGAACACATGTAAAAAAAAACTAAATGCACAATTTAAAAAGAAATGCTGCATACAACCCACAATTCTATGCAAAATGAGAGTTGTTGTTCAATGTTTTGTTTATCAATACATGATTGTGTTTCTATCTCCGGCCTTGGTATAGCCTCTGAGATGAAATACCTTAAAACTTCAATTAATAGAATGGGGTGTTTATTTGCTTAAATCACTGAACACAACAGGCGCTTATTTTGGGGATCCCGAGTGGCTCAGCGGTCTAAGGCATTGCATCTCAGTGTTTAGACTGCTAATCTTTACTAATGACATGTCACTGCCTTTGAGTAAAGCCAGAGTGTCTATGAATGCGGATGACTCAACACTATACACGTCTGCTACTACAGTGACTGAAATGACTGCAACACATAACAAAGAGTTGCAGTTAGAGTGGGTGGCAAGAAATAGGTTAGCCCTAAATATTTCTAAAACTAAAAGCATTGTATTTTGGACAAATCATTCACTAAACCCTAAACCTCAACAAAATCTTAATGTATGTGCAAAGTTTTAGACTGAGCCAATGAACCATTGCATTTCTGTTCAAAATTTAGTGTCAAGACTGCCCAAATGTGCCTTAATAACTTTTCATGTTCAAAATTGTGCACTCTCCTCAAACAATAGCATGGTATTATTTCACTGTAATAGCTACTGTAAATTGGACAGTGCAGTTAGATTAACAATAATGTAAGCTTTCTGCCAATATCAGATATGTCTATGTCCTGGGAATTTTTTTATATACATTTTTTTTATTTTTTTATTTCACCTTTAATTTATTAGGTAGGCAAGTTGAGAACAAGTTCTCATTTACAACTGATTTTTGCAATTCGTTCCAGTCATTGGCAGCAGAGAACTGTAAGGAAAGGCAGCCAAATGAGGAATATGCTTTGTGGGTGACCAGTGAAATATACCTTCTGGAGCGCATGCTACAGGTGGATGCTGCTATGGTGACCAGTGAGCTGAGATAAGGTGGGGTTTTACCTAGCAAAGACTTATAGATGACCTGGAGCCAGTGGGTTTGGCGACGAATATGAAGCAAGGGCATTTAAGAGCAGTTGGAGGCCATGGAATGAGAGTTGTATGGCATTGAAGCTCGTCTGGAGGTTTGTTAACACAGTGTCCAAAGAAGGGCCAGAAGTATACAGAATGGTGTCGTCTGCATAGAGGTGGATCAGATAATCACCAGCAGCAAGCGCGACATCGTTGATGTATACAGAGAAAAGAGTCGGCCCGAGAATTTAACCCTGTGACACCCCCATAGAGACTGCCAGAGATCCGGACAACAGGCCCTCCGATTTGACACACTGAACTCTGTCTGAGAAGTATTTGGTGAACCAGGCAAGGCAGTCATTTGGGAAACCAAGGCTGTTGAGTCTGCCGATGAGAATGTGGTGATTGACAGAGTCGAAAGCCTTGGCCAGGTCGATGAAGACGGCTGCACAGTATTGTCTTTTACCGATGGCGGTTATGATATCATTTAGGACCTTGAGCGTTGCTGATGTTCTTGTTACTTACAGGCATCACATATCAACCACCCGTAAAGAAGGGTGACGTGATATGTCAGAGCATCACAGGCACTGATATTTCTCTCACACGTTTTCTTGCTCAATTGGATATTATCAGAGTCTGTGTGTAGAATTTCATACATTCTCAACAGTTCCATGAAAAGCAGTTGTAAAGAACTTCTGGTAAATGGAACCATGATCCCCAGATCAAGTGGTCCTGGAAAGCATGTTGACCTTCTCAATCGAACCATAATGAACTGAAACGACTTTTAGAGTCCAATCCACTGACTTCAACGAACACTGGCAAACACCTTAGTTTTTTCCCCGCTCGTTGTCATCATCCTCATCATCCACATCATCCACATCATCATCATCATCATCATCAGTACTTGATAGATACTGTCCTTAATAATAAAGGATATAATCATAAACACAGTAACTAATTTCCCCCATTAAATATGCTTTGCTGTCCTCTTTGATCTTATAGGGGCATAAGTCACTGTGTGTACTGTTCAGCTACAGTGGCGTCTTGAAGGGAACTTGAGAAGGACAGAGGGTGGGAGAAGAAGAGCTACTCAGAGGAGGAGGGATACAGAGGGGCTTGGGTTTCAGCATCATGCCCTTATAATTGCAGGAAGTGTGGCGTTAGCTGTGTTAACTACATAGAGCCCATGTCTCTGGTTACCTTGCATTATTCAGAAGGTCAGCCCTGAGAAGGAAATTAGGCTCTGGCATTTCAGCCACACTGGCACACTACTGCTGTACCACCCCAGCTCTAGCCCCAGCCCCAGCCCCAGCCACCTCCCCCACCCTCATGCTACCATCCTAGCGTTATGGCAATAACATTACAAACACCTTGTGATTACTGATTGCTTCAAAATGTAAGCAGTATTTGCTACTGAGACATAAGACATATGCAATAGGCTGTATAGTAGACAGCGCTAGAACACACAAACTGAGAAAGTAGACGGCAATAAAACACCACAAATTGAAACACTTTCCATCATCCCACCCTAGTCTGAATAGGCTTAATCAGTTAGAACCTAGGCCTACATTGATTTATTCATAGCCAAGGTTTAACATTTTTTTCAGTTTGTAACGCTCAAAATTACACCTTCTTTAAATTATAGATGAACAAAATTTGATGTTCTTTGGGTCCATGTTAATGCAAAACAACAGAAAAAAAAACTACATTTTTAAGGTCTGGAAACTGTTAGATTTTTGAGTGTAATTCCCCTTGAATTGTTCGCCTAGTGAGAGAGGACTGTGTTTGCCTTGGACAGGATATCCGAACAATGACCGCATGGTTTTCGATTACCGGATATCTTAATGTTATAGTACTACAGACAGGCATCACTTATTAACCACCTGCAATGAAGGGCACTGATTTCTCTCTCCCACCTTGCCACCAGTCAACTTTATTTTCTTGCCCAATTTGATATTATCAGAGGTTGTGTGTAGAATTGTATACATTCTCAACAAGTCCATGACTCAACAGGTCCATGAATAGTAGTTGTGAAGAACTTGTAAATGGTAAATGTAACACTGGTCTCCAGATCAACTAGTCTAGGAAAGCATTTTCAACTTCTCAATCAAATCATAATGAACCATGATCCAACTTGGGAGTTGGAACCACTTTTAGAGATCAATCCGCAGACTTCAACAAACACTGGCAAACACCAAACTTTGTTTCCCACTCATGCTGGATGCTGGACTTATATTTTGGACGAACGTGAGCAGGTAGCCTACAAGAGACTTTTGAAGTAGCCTAATTGGATTAAAACGTTCAGCCTAGAGACACATTTTGTACTCACTTGAAAACAATAATGTAATTATTCATTACAGTGTGGTGTTGTAGGGTAGTCTTGTCTAGATAGGATAATTGCATTGTCCCAAAAGAAGATCAATAGGGAAGCTGTGTCTCATCTTCACTGTTCTTTCATGCCCAATGACACACCTGGTCTCTCCGCTTATATTGAAAATTGATGCAACTTGAATGATTTTATGTCTGGTATGATGCTAATTATACTATCGCAGATTTTGGCAAATTAGTGTCTGATATGCCCCCAATCCTCGCTCACTTTGGCTTCTTGAGTTCAGCAGCTAGTGCTCGCATCAGCAGAACTTTATTTATTTGGTAGCCAACATTTTGCTGCATCGGCCTCAGTAGTTATTTTTTTTGTTCTTAGCACCAACATTTGATATTTTTCTGTTCATTTTGGCAACTTCCATAGGAATATAAACTGGCTCACTGATGACGCTTTCTACGTTGAATTTAACCGAGCCGGACCATTTTGGTAGGGGGGCTGTTCCCCACTGTATAGGCCCAATAGAGAAAGCTGATAGATGAAGTAAACACATTAAAAGGGAGGCTACTACTAAATAAATACAGGCCAATGGCCCGCCGGCTCCGTCACTCTCTTTTCCCCCAAATTCTTTCAATTTCGCCCACCCACCTAAAAATTGCATCTGCTAAATCTGAATATAAGTACACTTGGAGGATTAACCTAAATTATCTCCCCATGAAGCATGTTGTGTGAGTGAATGTGTGAATGCATTGTGTATTCTTCATTTACAAGCTTACTTAACACTTCATAGAATTTTTTGAGAATTTTTATTTCACCTTTCCTCCTGGCTACCGCAACCCCGGCCAACAGCTCCGCACCCCACGCAGCTACTTGCCCGAGCCTCTCCTTAACCCAAATCCAGAAAGCAGATGTTCTGAAAGAGCTTCAAAACCTCGACCCGTACAAATCAGCTGGGCTAGACAATCTGGACCCTCTCTTTCTAAAATTATCCTTCGCCATTGTTGCAACCCCTATTACCAGTCTGTTCAACCTCTCTTTCGTATTGTCCGAGATCCCTAAAGATTGGAAAGCTGCCGCGGTCATCCCCCTCGTCAAAGGGGGCGAGACTCTAGACCCAAACTGTTATAGACCTATATCCATCCTGCCCTGCCTTTCTAAAATCTTCAAAAGCCAAGTTAATAAACAGATCACTGACCATTTCGAATCCCATCGTACCTTCTCTGCTGTGCAATCCGGTTTCCGAGCTGGTCACGGGTGCACCTCAGCCACGCTCAAGGTACTAAACGATATCATAACCGCCATCGATAAAAGACAGTACTGTGCAGCCGTCTTCATCGACCTGGCCAAGGCTTTTGACTCTGTCAATCACCGTATTCTTATCGGCAGACTCAATAGCCTTGGTTTCTCAAATGACTGCCTGGCCTGGTTCACCAAGTACTTCTCAGACAGTTCAGTGTGTCAATTCGGAGGGCCTGTTGTCCAGACCTCTGGCAGTCTCTATGGTGGTACCACAGGGTTCAATTCTCGGGCCGACTCTTTCCTCTGTATATATATCAACGATGTTGCTCTTGCTGCTGGTGATTCCCTGATCCACCTCTATGCAGACGACACCATTCTGTATACATCTGGCCCTTCTTTGGACACTGTGTTAACTAACCTCCAAACAAGCTTCAATGCCATACAACACTCCTTCCGTGGCCTCCAACTGCCCTTAAACGCTAGTAAAACCAAATGCATGCTTTTCAACCGTTCGCTGCCTGCACCCGCCCGCCCGACTTGCATCACTACTCTGGACGGTTCTGACCTAGAATATGTGGACAACTACAAATACCTAGGTGTCTGGCTAGACTGTAAGCTCTCCTTCCAGACTCATATTAACTTCTTATGGCTAGGCTCTACAACATTCCGCTGAAAAGGCAGCGTGTGAAATTCGAAATATTTTTTTAGAAACATGTAACTTTCACACATTAACAAGTGCAATACACCAAATGAAAGATAAACTTCTTGTTAATCTACCCATCATGTCCGATTTCAAAAGGTTTTACAGCGAAAGCACAACATATGATTATGTTTGGTCAGAGCCAAGTCATAAAAACACACAGCCATTTTTCCAGCCAAAGAGAGGAGTCACAAAAAGCAGAAATATAGATCAAATTAATCACTAACTGTTGATGATCTTCATCAGATGACTCTCATAGGACATCATGTTACACAATACATGTATCTTTTGTTCGATAAAGTGCATATTTATATCCAAAAATCTCAGTTTATATTGGCGTGTTACGTTCAGTAATGTTTTGCTTCCAAAACATCCGGTGATTTTGCAGAGAGCCACATCAATTTCCAGAAATACTCATAATAAACATTGATAAAAGATACAAGTGTTATTCACAGAATTAAAGATAGACTTCTCCTTAATGCAACCGCTGTGTCAGATTTTTTTTAAATGTACGGAAAAAGCACACCATGCAATAATCTACGACGCTTAGAGACCAAAGCAGCCAAAGAAATATCCGTCATGTTGTGTAGTCAACATTAGTCAGAAATAACATTATAAATATTCACTTACCTTTGATGATCTTCATCAGAATGTACTCCCAGGAATCCCAGTTCCACAATAAATGTTTGATTTGTTCGATAAAGTTCATCATTTATGTCCAAATTCCTCCTTGTTGTTAGTGCGTTCAGCCCAGTAATCCATCTTCATGAGGCGTGAGCACTAGGTCCAGATGAAAAGTCCAAAAGTTCCGTTACAGTCCGTAGAAACATGTCAAACGATGTATAGAATCAATCTTTAGGATGTTTTTAACATAAATCTTCAATAATGTTCCAACTGGAGAATTCCTTTGTCTGTAGAAAAGCAATGGAACGCGAGGTAACTCTCACATGAACGAGTGTCACGAGCTTGTGGTACTCTGCCAGACCACTGATTCAAAGAGCCCATATGAGCCCCTCCTTTACAGTAGAAGCTTCAAACAAGTTTCTAAAGACGGTTGACATCTAGTGGAAACCTTAGGAAGTGCAATTTGACCCTATAGACACTGTGTATTCAACAGGCCAAGCGTTGAAAAACTACAAACCTCAGATTTCCCACTTCCTGGTTGGATTTATCTCAGGTTTTCACCTGCCATATGAGTTATGTTATACTCACAGACATCATTCAAACAGTTTTAGAAACTTCAGAGTGTTTTCTATTAGCAACTGGGACTGAGTAGCAGGCAGTTTACTCTGGGCACGCTTTTTATCCAAACGTGAATATGCTGCCCCCTATCCCAAACAGGTTTTAACATCTCCAATCCAAAATCAAATCTAGAATCGGCTTTCTATTTTGCAACAAAGCCTCCTTCACTCATGCTGCCAAACTCGTAAAACTGACTATCCTACCGATCCTCGACTTCGGCGATGTCATCTACAAAATAGCTTCCAACACTCTACTTAGCAAACTGGATGCAGTCTATCACAGTGCCATCCGTTTTGTTACCAAAGCCCTTTATACCACCCACACTGCGACCTGTATGCTCTAGTCGGCTGGCCCTCAATACATATTCATCGCCAAACCCACTGGCTCCAGGTCATCTATAAGTCTTTGCTAGGTAAAGCTCCACCTTATCTCAGCTCACTGGTCACCATAGCAACACCCGCCCGTAGCACGTGCTCCAGCAGGAATATCTCATTGGTCATCCCCAAAGCCAACAACTCCTTTGGCCGCCTTTCCTGCAAAAATCGCTGACACTGGAGACATATATTTCCCTCACTAATTTTAAACATCAGCTATCTGAGCAGCTAACCAATCGCTGCAGCTATACATAGTGCATCTCTAAATAGCCCACCCAATCTATCTACCTCATCCCCATATTGTTTTTATTTACTTTTCTGCTCTTTTGCACACCAGTATCACTACTTGCACATCATCATCTGCTCATCTATCACTTCAGTGTTAAACTGCTCAATTGTAATTACTTTGCTACTATGGCCTATTTATTGCCTTACCTCCTCACGCCATTTGCACACACAGTATATAGACTTTATTTTTTATCTATTGTGTTATTGATTATACGCTTGTTCATTCCATGTGTAACTCTGTGTTGTTTGTGTCGCACTGCTTTGCTTTATCTTGGCCAGGTCGCAGTTGTAAATGTGAACTTGTTCTCAACTAGCTTGCCTGGTTAAATAAAGGTGAATTTTTAAAAATAAATAAAATCAAATAAATAAAAAATAGTGGTCTGGTTTAAAATTTCAGGGTAAGAGTTACGTACGTATATGATGGAATTTATTGGTGTGAGTTTTCCAACTGTTTGTCAAAACTATTTATTGCTGCAAAACAGGTGAATAATGGTTTAAATGTACACATTAACGCACTAATTAAATTGTCTAGGTGTGTGAGTATAAGTGCTTGTGTGTGTGTGTGGGAGTGTGTAGTATCTGTGTCTACGTACATGCTGTAAGTCAGAGATCAACTGACTTTTTGATTGACACACTTTTTGTACCACTTTATTATCCCTTTAGATTTAGTCTTTCTTCTTCGGTACTAGATATTATAATCTCTTGAGCAATATCATTGGTGGTTGTCAGGGAGACAGCAAGTCTAGTAGCCCAAACACTGGTGCACCTGTCAGAGTGTGTGAGTACCTGCACAGGTGTGACAGCTGCCTGCTTACCTGAGATCTACATGGCCTGAGAGGGAGAGAGCAGGCTGAACTGAAGAGCTTAATAAGAGGACAACACTGAGCCAAAATGCCTCCTCGGAAGAAAACTGACATTGCAATTAAAATGGAAGAGGGTGGGTAGGATTTATCCTTTTTGTTTTCCAGAGTGGAAATATTTCTTCTTTTGGATTTCCTTCGAATACTGAAGAGTATTCTCTCTCGTTTTTCTCTTTCTTTGATGTGCTTGTAGTAAATATGGAACAGATGTACTACTACAGATCTTACTTTGAGACAGTTTTCTACAACAGGAAAATAATTCTGCATTAACAAGAAATGTCAATTATTATGTGGATTAAAATGAATTTACATTTTTGAAGGGGTTGATACATTTTTCATTAGGTCAAATCAAGTCTGACATTTCTAAGTGGAAATTACAAACACTAAAATACTTTTTAAACCTCAAATACACTACAAGTTTGCATTTCTCAGCAACAAAAGAGTGCTCAAATTAAGATCCTATCTGTAGATGTACTATAACATGGAACATACAATCATACTCTTAAACATGAAACAGTAAGATTGTGAGATTTTTCATGGTTCAAAGACAAAGTACAATATTTGTAGAGCTTTTGACTGACAATGTATATATATATTTTATAGTGGGAATGGATATCGATGGAGAGTTAGACAGTGGGCGTGAGGGTAAGTCATAAGAAGGAGAAAGTGTTTGATGTGTGTGTGTTTATGTGTGTTTGAGCTTATCTGTTTGTTTAATTGTCCAACAGCTGCAAATGTCGAATTTTGGAATAATGTGTTATTCTGAAAAGATGACGTTCTAAATGGGAGACACACTGTGTAAAAAATGATGACATTTACTATTCTAAATGATGAGTTCAAGGACACAATAATCCACCTCAGCTAATTTTGAACTTTTCCTGATGAATAACGATATTCAACCTATCAATACAGTAAAGTTCATATGTTTTGAGCAAAATAGTGTTATTTAGACATATTTGCGAGATTGGATTTAGCAGTTCAATGAGTTGGTTTGATGGTACACTCTGATGTCATTGGTGAGCAAGAAAATATTTGCTAAAAAAAAAAAAAAGTAAAATAAAATAAAGTAAGAAAAAAAGTAACACAATAAAATAAAAATAACAATGCTATAGACAGGGCTACCAGTACCGATGTGCAGGGGTACAGGTTAGTCGAGATAATTTAGGTAACATGTACATGTATGTAGGGGTAAAGTGACCATACATAGATAATAAACAGTCAGTAGCAGCAGCATAAAAAAGGGTGTCAATGCAAATAGTTTGCATTTGACTAACTGTTTAGCAGCCTTATGGCTTGGGGGTAGAAGCTGTTAAGGAGCTTTTGGATCTAGACTAGTCATGCGGGTACCCCTTGCCGTGCGATAGCAGAGAGAACAGTCTATGACTAGGGTGGCTGGAGTCTTTGACAATTTTTAGGGCCTTCCTCTGACACCGCCTGGTTGGCAGAAAGCTTGGCCCCAGTGATGTACTGGGCCATACACACCACCCTCTGTAGCGCCTTGTGGTTGGATGCCGAGCAGTGCCCTCTGGTGCAGTTGTAGAACGTTTTGAGGATCTGAGGACCCATGCCAAACCTTTTCAGTCTCCTGAGTGGGATAGGCATTGTCGTGCCCTCTACCCAACTGTCTTGCGTTTACCCTCCATTACACCATTGGCAATAACCATGGGGAGGCTGGCAACCTGGCTGATTTAGATGTTTGTTTAATTGTTCAGGTTCTAATGTAATTTGTGTGTGTGTGTGTGTGTGTGTGTGTGCGCGTGCGCACATGTGTGTGTGTGTGTGTGTGCGTGTGTGTGTGTGTGTAAATGTGTGTGTGTGTAAATGTGTGTGTGTGTGTGTGTGTGTCTCAGATGAGGTCAGGTGGAGAGACAGAAACAGGAAAGTCAAACTCTCTCCACGAGCTGGGGGACGGAATGGCAAACAGGCCACCAGCGAGGAGGAAGAGGAGGAGGAGGACGAGGCACAGAGGAAGAGGGCTCATAAGAAAAAGGCCAAGGTCCAAGACAGCGAGGAAGAGGATGAGGAAGAGGAAGACGAGGCACAGAGGAAGAGGGCTCATAAGAAGAAGGCCAAGGTCCAGGACAGCGAGGAAGAGGATGAGGAAGAGGAGAAGAGCATCAAGCGGAAGGGCCCAAAGGCTGCAGGCAGAAATAAAAAGGCAGTCAAGCAGGTGAGTGAGGAGGAGAGTGAGGAGGAAGAACGAGGGAAGAAAAGGAAAGGCAGAAAATTGACTAGCAAGAACCAGAAAGAAGGGCAGAACAAGGAGAAGAAGAGCGATGCTAAAGGGAAAAGTGACGCCAAAGGCAAAGGAGTGAAGGACAAAGGGAACGAGAAAGACAAGAAAAAGAAGAACGCAAAGTACAGCAGGTGCAGTATCCTTTGAGAGGGCCATCTCTCTCACATATCTCCATGCTCCACACACCATCATGCATGAAGGAGGAGTCTGACAGACTCTGTTCAGATATGCCCCTTCAATGTATTGATTAATTAGTTCAGGGAGTTGAGTCATGAAAATGGGTTATATGGTTGCACAAAAGTGTTACAAAATAATACGACAATGACCTTAGCTCACTATTTGTGAGCTCCCCTCATCTAGCTACACACAATATCCCATAATGAAAAAGCAAAAACAGGCTTTTAGAATTTTTTGCAAATTTATAAAAAACAACAACAACTGAAATATCACATTTGCATAAGTATTCAGACCCTTTACTCAGTACTTTGTTGAAGCAAATTTGGCAGTGATTACAGCCTTGAGTCTTCTTGGGTATGATGCTACAAGTGTGGCACACCTGTATTTGGAGAGTTTCCCCCATTCTTCTCTGCAGATCCTATCAAGCTCTGTCATGTTGGATGGTGAATGTCGCTGCACAGCTACTTTCTAGTTCTCTCCAGAGATGTTAGATCGTGTTCAAATCCTGGCTGGGCTACTCAAGGACATTCAGAGAATTGTTCCTACTCCTGCATTGTCTTGGCTGTGTGCTTAGGGTCGTTGTCCTGTTGGAGGGTGAACCTTCGCCCCAGTCTGAGGTCCTGAGCACTCTGAAACAAGTTTTCATCAAGGATCTCTCTGTACTTTGCTCTGTTCATCTTTCCTTCGATCCTGACTAGTCTCCAAGTCCCTGCCACTGAAAAACATCCCCACAGCATGATGCTGCCACCACTGTGCTTCACGGTAGGGATGGTGACAGGTTTCCTCAAGACGTGACACTTGGCATTCAGGCCAAAGAGTTCAATCTTGGTTTCATCAGACCAGAGAATATGTTTCTCATGATCTGAGAGTCCTTTTGGTAAACTCCAAGTGGGCTGTCATGTACCTTTTACTGAGGAGTGGCTTTTGTCTTGCCACTCTACCATAAAGGCCTGATTGGTGGAGTTTTGCAGAGATGGTTGTCCTTCTGTAAGGTTCTCCCATCTCCACAGAGGAACTCTGGAGCTCTGTCAGAGTAACCATCGGGCGGCAAGCTCTAGGAAGCTCTAGGAAGAGTCTTGGTGGTTGCAAACTTCTTCCATTTAGGAATGGGAAAGGGGGATACCTAGTCAGTTGCACAACTGAATACATTCAACAGAAATGTGTCTTCCGCTTTTAACCCAACCCCCCTTAATCAGAGAGGTGCGGAGGGCTGCCTTAATCGACATCCACGTCTTCGGTGCCCGGGGAAAAGTAGGTTAATTGCCTTGCTCAGTGTTAGAACAACAGATTTTGTAACTTGTCAGCTAGGGGATTTGATCCAGCAACCTTTCGGTTACTGGGCCAACTCACCTACACGCCAGACTGCCTGAATGATGGAGGCCATTGTGTTCTTGGCGACCTTCAATGCTGCAGAATTTTGTTGGTACCCTTCCCCAGATATGTGTCTTGACACAATCCTGTTTCAAAGCTCTATCGACAATTTCTTCAACGTCATGGTTTGGGTTTTGATCTGACATGCACTGTCAACTGTGGGACCTTATTTAGACAGGTGTGTGCCTTTCCAAATCATGTCCAATCAATTGAATTTACGACAGGTGGACTCCAATCAAGTTGTAGAAACATCTCAAGGATGATCAATGGAAACAGGACGCACCTGAGCTTAATTTTGAGTCTCATAGCGTAAGGTTCTGAATATTTACATAAATAAGGTGTTTCTGTGTAAAAATGTCTAAAAACCTGTTTTCGCTTTGTCTTTATGGGGTATTGTGTGTAGATTGATGAGGAAAATGTTTTATTTAATCCATTTTAGAATAAGGCTGTAACGTAACAAAATGTGGAAAAAATCAAGGGGTCTGAATACTTTCCGAATGCACTGTATATATATATATATATATATATATATATATATATATATATATATATATATATATATATATATATATATATATATATACATATATATATATATATATATATATATATATATACATATATATATATATACAGTGCCTTGCGAAAGTATTCGGCCCCCTTGAACTTTGCAACCTTTTGCCACATTTCAGGCTTCAAACATAAATATATAAAACTGTATTTTTTTGTGAAGAATCAACAACAAGTGGGACACAATCATGAATTGTCTTGTTGGAAGACAAATCTCCGTCCCGGTCTCAGGTCTTTTGCAGACTCCATCAGGTTTTCTTCCAGAATGGTCCTGTATTTGGCTCCATCCATCTTCCCATCAATTTTAACCATTTTAACTGAAGAAAAGCAGGCCCAAACCATGATGCTGCCACCACCATGTTTGACAATGGGGATGGTGTGTTCAGCTGTGTTGCTTTTACGCCAAACACAACGTTTTGCATTGTTGCCAAAAAGTTCAATTTTGGTTTCATCTGACCAGAGCACCTTCTTCCACATGTTTGGTGTGTCTCCCAGGTGGCTTGTGGCAAACTTTAAACAAAACTTTTTATGGATCTCTTTAACAAATGGCTTTCTTCTTGCCACTTTTCCATAAAGGCCAGATTTGTGCAATATACGACTGATTGTTGTCCTATGGACAGAGTCTCCCACCTCAGCTGTAGATCTCTGCAGTTCATCCAGAGTGATCATGGGCCTCTTGGCTGCATCTCTGATCAGTCTTCTCCTTGTATGAGCTGAAAGTTTAGAGGAACGGCCAGGTCTTGGTAGATTTGCAGTGGCCTGATACTCCTTCCATTTCAATATTATCGCTTGCACAGTGCTCCTTGGGATGTTTAAAGCTTGGGAAATCTTTTTGTATCCAAATCCAGCTTTAAACTTCTTCACAACAGTATCTCGGACCTGCCTGGTGTGTTCCTTGTTCTTAATGATGCTCTCTGCGCTTTTAACGGACCTCTGAGACTATCACAGTGCACGTGCATTTATACGGAGACTTGATTACACACAGGTGGATTGTATTTATCATCATTAGTCATTTAGGTCAACATTGGATCATTCAGAGATCCTCACTGAACTTCTGGAGAGAGTTTGCTGCACTGAAAGTAAAGGGGCTGAATAATTTTGCACACCCAATTTTTCAGTTTTTGATTTGTTAAAAAAGTTTGAAATATCCAATAAATGTCGTTCCACTTCATGATTGTGTCCCACTTGTTGTTGATTCTTCACAAAAAAATACAGTTTTATATCTTTATGTTTGAAGCCTGAAATGTGGCAAAAGGTCGCAAAGTTCAAGGGGGCTGAATACTTTCGCAAGGCACTGTATATATGTATGTGTCATCAGCAAACTTAATGATGGTGTTGGAGTTGTGCCTGGCCGTGCAGTTATAAGTGAACAGGGAGTACAGGAGCACGCACCCCTGAGGGGCCCCCATGTTGAGGATCAGTGTGCAGGATGTGTTGTTACCTACCCTTACCACCTGGGGTCCATAGCTTAGTGCTGAGTTTTGAGGGCACTATGGTGTTGAATGGTGAGTTGTAGTCAATGAATATCATTCTCACATAGGTGTTCCTTTTGTCCAGGTGGGAAAGGACAGTGTGGAGTGCAATAGAGATTGCATCATCTGTGGATCTGTTGGAGCGGTATGCAAATTGGAGTGGGTCTAGGGTTTCTGGGATAATGGTGTTGATGTGAGCCATGACCAGCCTTTCAAAGTATTTCATGGCTACAGACGTGAGTGCTACGGGTCGGTAGTCATTTAAGCAGGTTACCTTAGTGTTCTTGGGCACAGGGACTATGGTGGTCTGCTTGAAACATGTTGGTATTACAGACTCACATGCGCCCAACACTTTCCAGTTGGTTGGGCGCATGTTCTGGCCTAGCAGCCTTGTGAATGTTGACCTGTTTAAAGGTCTTACTCTGATCGGCTGCGGAGAACGTGATCACTCAGTCATCCGGAACAGTTGATGCTCTCATGCATGTTTCAGTGTTACTTGCATCGAAGCGAGCATAGAAGGTATTTAGCTCGTCTGGTAGGCTCGTGTCACTGGGAAGCTTTCGGCTGTGCTTCCCTTTGTAGTCTGTAATAGTTCCAAGCCCTTCCACATCCGACGGACGTTGGAGCCCGTGTAGTACGATTCAATCTTAGTCCTGTATTGATGCTTTGCCTGTTTGATGGTTTGTCAGAGGGCATAGCAGGATTTCTTATAAGCTTCCGGGTTAGAGTCCCGCTCCTTGAAAGTGGCAGCTCTACCCTTTAGCTCAGTGTGAATGTTACTTGTAATCCATGGCTTCTGGTTGGGGTATGTACGTACAGTCACTGTGGGGCAGTGAAGTTTCAGCTGTCCGTGGTCTCTCTTCCTCGGAGCACACTGTCACTGTGGGGGTAGAAGCTGTTTAGAAGCCTCTTGGACCTAGACTTGTCCAGCTGTGTATGTAACATTTCACGTAAACCCTGTTTCTTGTCTGCATCGAAGTAACGGTCCTTGTACCTAGCATTGAGCATGGCGGCGACACAGTAAAGAGGCTCAGAGAGAATGCCACCGAATCACTTGTTCACAGCCTTGAGTACTTTTGTAAGTTTTAACCCCACTGTCTGTCGGCAGTTTGTTGAGCAGGCATTTCAATACCATGACAGAGGGTGTCGCGTCTGCTGCAGAAACAGTTGATTAGCTTATTTCTCCAGTCAGTTGTTCAAATGGCGCTAGGAGTGTGTTCATGTTTCCAAGTTTCAAACATGTTCTCAAATGCCATTGAAATGGCAGCAGCGGTATGAGAACCAGCACATTCATGAACATGCAATACGACTTTCCTCAGTAGGAAATCCTCGTTGATCCACTGTGCTGTCAGAATCATAATGCTCATGGGGCTGACATCGCTGGTCCAAATGTCAGTAGTGAAGCTCATGGATGTGAGTTTCAACAATACTGTGTAACTCTGGTAGGGCAACATCTGAAAAATAGTGTGTACCGGGTCTCGACCAGTCGGCAAAAGCCAACATCATCCACAACAGAGGACGGTTGATTGTCAAGGGCAATGAATTCCATTATCATAGCTTTAAATGATTTTTCCTTTGAGTTGTCTAGCTGAAATGTTCTAACTCTTTCAAATGACTGCTCGACTTGAACTTGTTTAGTTGTTGGAAGTGTGCACTTAGTACTTTTCTGCTTTTGTTCTGTGTAGTGCTGTGTTTTTTGTGGCGTACATATGCACGTCATCTACCTACATTATATAGGTATGCATGTCATCTACCTATGTTATATAGGTATGCACGTCAGCTTTGACATCGGTTTTGCACATCGGCGTTAAACTAGACATAGAGACGATGCCGATGTTGGCATTTTTAGCTAATATCGGCCGATTTCGAAATATAGTGCATCCCTACTTTAAACTAATAAAATATCTATAAACCACTTAGAAACCTTCTACAAACTTTTACAATCCCCTTTTAAACTCTAAACATATTTTTATTTCAAAACATAAACCCACATTTGACATGATTCTGGATATTAGGCTATTGAGCTATGGAGATATTAAAACTTGATACTTTGAGAAATATGTCTCATCGCAGCAAACAGTGAACGATCCTATAATGCTGGGTAACATTCCAATTGAGTCACAGTTAAGTCCTAACTTTAGCATGACAACATTCCAGATTTTTTTTTTTAACCCAGAAAAAACGATTTGATAAACATTAGTAGAAGGACATGCTGTAATGGTTATGAGAACGTTTGGGGAAATAATCCAATTACGTTGTTTTTCAACGTTTCTAGAATGTGTTAACTTAATGTTAATGGAGAAAACGTATAGTCATGTGATGGGACATCCCTTGGGTCATCCCTGGGAACCTCTTTCAAAAGTGTCCAACCATTTTAACATTCTCAAAATGTCCCCACTAAAGTTTTGGTAATGCATAACCAGTATTTTTCACCAGAATAGAGTTGGGTTGTAGTGGTATTTGTGCTGGCTCAATCATGGGGTAGTGTTGGTTCATGACATTGAGTTGAGGGATTACATGGTCGGAATGGGGTTTGTTCGTGTCTGGTTGGGTCGATGGGAGAACCAGGTTACTGGACTATTCTAGGATATGTTATTTGACTTGCATGTGTCCCCTCTTGTCCCCTCATTTCAATTCAATTCAATTACATTTAAGGGCTTTATTGGCATGGGAAACATATGCTTACATTGCCAAAGCAATGTTCACTTTTTGTATTTTCTGTTGGTCTGCCAGATGCGTTTCAACATAATGTGACAAGTTCAACATTTGTACCATGATAATTGGGCACTGTGTAAAGCCTCTGGCCATACTGCCCACTCTTAGCAAAGACAGTCTGACCGGAACTATAACTCTACTCTGGTTGACACATGGTTGACCCTGACTTGACCCCTGGCCCTGGTAACAGCTCTTTCTTCTGATAGCTCTTCTTCTTCGGGCGAGTCAGGGGACGAGGATTCTCTGTCAGAAGGGGAGATTGCTGCTCAGAAGGAAGAGGTGGAGGAGAAGAAGAAGCTGATCGCCACTCTAAGGAACAAACCGTGGCGCATGAAGAGGAGGCTTAAACTCCTCAAGTAAACAAAATGGCCACCATCATGTGTATTCCTCCACTGATTTCCCATTGGCTGATTGCCTTCACATAGGGACTTGCTCTTGCTGTGCTGTTTTCTTTTTTTTCTATAACTACAGTACTTTACACATTCCTTAAGGCTTACACAATAATAATGTATTACTTGTGATGTCATCTTATTTATTTTTTAATTCAATTTAAATATAATTGTGCCTGATCAAATGTCAATTTATTTTGTGAAATACTTTAATTACTTTATGGAACGACAAAGTAGATAGATTGTCCATTACCCTTTGCTGATTGATGTTCTTTGACCAGCTTCTCACTGATTTATTGGTGGGTGGTTTATAAAACCAGTGATTGATACTTTTTGTTGGTTGATTAGTCATTCTTTTTTGTGGGTTTGAATTGTAGGGAATGCCAGGCGTTTGTGGAGAAGTTTGAGGGGGCTCTGGGAAAGGGCAAAGGGAGGAAGCTCTACGCCTACAAAGTCATAATGGCTAAGGTAACTTTTCCTAGGCCAAGTGTTAACTTTACAACTGAGTCCACAGTCTTAAAGATGAGTTATGTCCTACTGAATCATTATGAATAATTCAAACAAATTATGCATTTATAACTTCAATATGTTAAGACTTAAGTTAGCTGCCCAGTGACACGAGCCTGCTAGACGAGCTAAATTACTTCTATGCTCGCCTCGAGGCAAGCAACACTGAAGCGTGCATGAGAGCATCAGCTGTTCCGGATGACTGTGTGATTACGCTCTCCATAGCCGATGTGAGTAAATCCTTTAAACAGGTCAACATTCACAAGGCCGCAGGGCCAGACGGATTACCAGGACATGAAATCCGAGCATGAGCTGACCAACTGGCAAGTGTCTTCACTGACATTTTCAACCTGTCCCTGACTGAGTCTGTAATACCAACATGTTTCAAGCAGACCAACATAGTCCCTGTCCCCCAAAACACTAAGGTAACCTGACTAAATGACTACCAACCCGTAGCACTCACTTCTGTAGCCATGGAGTGATTTGAAAGGCTGGTCATGGCTCACATGAACACCATTATCCCAGAAACCCTAGACCCACTCCAATTTGCATACCGCCCCAACAGATCAACACCATAGTGCCCTCAAAGCTCATCACTAAGCTAAGGACTAAACAGCTACCTCTGAAACTGGATCCTGGACTTCCTGATTGGCCTCCCCCAGGTGGGGACTAGGTAACCTAGTGATTAGAGCGTTGGGCCAGTAACTGAAAGGTTGCTGGCTCGGTACCCCGAGCTGACAAAGTAGAAATCTGTCATTCTGCCCCTGAACAAGGCAGTTAACCCACTGTTCCCTGGTATGCCATCATTGTAAATAAGAATTTGTTCTTAACTGGCTTGCATAGTTAAATAAAGGTTAAATAAAAAATTAAAAAATAACAACACATCTGCCACGCTGATCCTCAACACGGGGACCCCTCAGGTGTGCGTGCTCAGTCCTCTGCTGTAGGCATGACTCCAACAGCGTCATTAAGTTTGCCGACGACACAACAGTGGTAGGCCTGATCACCGACAACGATGAGACAGCCTATAGGGAGGAGTTCAGGGACCTGGCTGTGTGATGCCAGGATAGCAACCTCTCCCTCAACGTGATCAAGACAAAGGAGATGATTGTGGACTACATTAAAACGAGGACTGAGCACACCCCCATTCTCATCGAAGGGGCTGTTGTGGAGCAGTTTGAGAGCTTTAAGTTCCTTGGTGTCCAAATCACCAACAAACTAACATGGTCCAAGCACACCAAGACAGTCATGAAGAGGGCACAACAAAGCCTATTTCCCCTCAGGAGAATGAACAGATTTGGCATGGGTCCTCAGATCCTCAAAAAGTTATACAGCTGCACCATCGAGAGCATCCTAACTCGTTGCATCACTGCCTGGTATGGCAACTGCTCGGCCTCCGGCCACAAGGCACTGCAGAGGGTAGTGCGTATTGCCCAGTACATCTCCTGGGCAAGTTTCCTGCCATCCAGGATCTCTTACCAGGAGTTGTCAGGGGAAGGCCCTAAAAATGGTCAAAGACTCCAGCCACCCTAGTCATAGACTGTTCTCTCTACTACCACACTGCAAGCGGTACTGGAGAGCCAAGTCTAGGTCCAAAAGGCTTCTTAAGAGCTTCTATCCCCAAGCCATGAGTCTGCTGAACAGCTAACCAAATGGCTACCCAGACTATTTACATTACCCCTGCCCCCCTATTTTTACGCTGCTGCTACTCTCTGTTTATTATCTATGCATAGTCACTTTAACTTTACTTACATGTACATAATTACCTCAATTACCTCGACTAACCTGTGCCCCAGCACGTTGACTCTGTACCAGTACCCCTTGTATATAGCCTCGCTACTGTTATTTTACTGCTGCTCTTTAATTATTTTCTATTTAGTTTTTTACGTATCTATTATTTACTTAACACTTATTTTTCTTAAAACTACATTGTTGGTTAAGGGCTTGTAAGTAATTGTACTGTAAGGTCTACATTTGATGTTTGATGTTATTTGATATGGCATGTAAAATACACATTTAACCCTCTAGAGTCTAAGCCCTGTCTAAATCAGGGGACGGGGATGGGGGTCTACACTAACATATGGAATTGTTTTAAGATGGTTATACCAACAATCATTTAGCTATTTATTTGTTTTTTTAATTACAAATATATGTATGTATTGGATGAAACATTGAAAAAACATTATCGAAAGGAAGTATGTTTTGAAGTTTCGGGATGTCACATGGTCTAACAAACACCACTCTATCTCTGCCACCTTTCACTGAAGATGCGGAACGGTTATATCGGCAGATGTGGGGGATTGAGACGCAGCCCATGCAAAAACTGATATCTCTAGCTTAAAGAGATGGGGATTTTTTTTATTATGTTAATTTGATTTCCGCTGGAGCACAGAAATTGTATGCTAAGGGTTAAATCATAAGTGCAACATAATCTTCATGATTTTTTCTTATCAGGAACTACACAGTACGTCTGTGATAAACTTTTATTTTCAAATATTCTCTCTTAACCTTTTCTGTTTCAGAAAATGATCAAGTTCAACCGTGACTTTGACAATTTCAAAACAGCCTGTATTCCATGGGAAAGAAAGATTAAAGAGGTTGAGAGTGGGTACCATTATTTAAAGCTATGAGTTTCTGTCTTGTTCATGTAATGTAGTTCTATCTATTCATTATGTAACTTTGGAGTTTGAACTCTAACCCTCAGGTCACTTTGGGTCATCTGTGGCTTCCTACTTCATCTTCTTGCGGTGGATGTACGGTCTAAACCTGGTCCTGTTTGGGTTAATGTTTGGTCTTGTTGTTCTCCCAGAGGTGAGCAGCTTTTTACCTTAAGCACATAGTCCATTGTCTTGCAAAATATTTGCAGTTCATTTGGTCAGCATATGGAGAGATATCGTAGGAGGGACTCACTGTCTCATTCTTACAGTCTTTTCCCCACTTCCGTTTCATTTTTCCTTTCTTTCTGTCCGGAGGTGATGATGGGTCTTCCGTATGGGTCTATACCCAGGAAAACTGTTCCCAGAGCGCAGCAGGCCAAAGCCATGGACTACTCCGTCCTCCTTGATTTTGGAGTGAGGATCTTTGGAGTGATGCCATATTTAAGCACCTTGTTAAGTTTACTTAAGGTTCAGGTTTACTTCATATGATTGTACATATGAAACAAACATACATAAAATGTGATGTCATACAGTACTTTTAAATTACTGGTAAAAAAAGGGTAAAAAGTAGATTTTAAGACATTAGGGGTCATACATGTTCATTAATAACATCATCATATTGCATTGTACCTGCATTGTAATTAAACACCCACACCGGTAGAAATACACTGTTTCAAGCTGAAAGACGATGGCCAGAACTTACCCATGATGTTGCACAGCGATTTAAGTCAATAAGCCATCGTTTTATTCAAAGTATTATATATTCAGGCACTTGAAGTGACAAATCCGAACTGCCAACTTCGGTTCCTATATGACAATCAAATTATTTTCAGCCTATGTTTAGTTTCAGTGCTAGGTTTTACTTGAATGTTACCACCCACCAGCGTGGCATTATTTATTCATCAGAAACAGCTGCAAAGTTATTCCTCTTCGCGACTGAGCTGAGCCAAACAGCCTTGTGTCCACTTGGCTGCCTGAGCCATGGAGCAAATTAAAATAGGCGGTGCAAATGTGTGTTTTTGCAAGTCTACTTTTTAAAATCTTTTTTCAGAAAATTATCATAATCCATTGAATAATTTGTCCATTTTCACTTTTCTTTGGTGGTCTATATAAACAACAAAACAAAACAAATATATATATATAATACCATTTATAAAATGGTTATATATACAGAACCAGTCAAATGTTTGGAAACACCTACTCATTCAAGGATTTTCATTATTTTTTTTACAATTTTCTACATTTTAGAAAAATAGTGAAGCCATCAAAACTATGAAATAACACATATGGAATCATGTAGTAACCAAAAATGTTTTAAACAAATCAAAATATATTTGATATGAGTTATTATTCAAAGTAGCCACCCAATGCCTTGATGACAGCTTTGCACACTCTTGGCATTTTCTCAACCAGCTTCATGCATTTCAGGTGTGCCTTGTTAAAAGTTAATTTGTGGAATTTCTTTCCATCTTAATGCATTTCAGCCAATCAGTTGTGTTGTTACAAGCTAGGGTGGTATACAGAAGATAGCCCTATTTGGTAAAATACCAAGTTCATATTATGGCAAGAACAGCTCAAATAAGCAAAGAGAAATGACAGTCCATCATTACTTTAAGACATGAAGGTCATTCAATCCGGAATTTTTCAAGAACTTTTAAAGTTTCTTCATGTGCAGTTGCAAAAACCATCAAGAGCTATTATAAAACTGTCTCTCATGAGGACCGCCAAAGGAAAGGAAGACCCAGAGTTACCTCTGCTGCAGAGGATAAGTTCATTAGAGTTAACTGCACCTCAGATTGCAGCCCAAATAAATGCTTCAAAGAGTTCAGGTAACAGACACATCTCAACATCAACTGTTCAGAGGAGACTGAATGAATCAGGCTTTCATGGTCGAATTGCTGCAAAGAACCACTACTAAAGGACACCAACAAGAAGAAGAGACTTGCTTGGGCCAACAAACATGAACAATGGACATTAGACCGGTGGAAATGTGTCCTTTGGTCTGATGAGTCCAAATTTGATATTTTTGGTTCCAACTGCCGTGTCTTTGTGAGACGCAGAGTAGGTGAACGGATGATCTCCGCATGTGTGGTTCCCACCATGAAGCATGGAGGAGGTGGTGTGATGGTGTGGGGGTGCTTTTCTGGTGATGCTGTCAGTGATTTATTTAGAATTCAAGGCACACTTAACCAGCATGGCTACAACAGCATTCTGCAATAATACGCCATCCCATCTGGTTTGTGCTTAATGGGACTATCATTTATTTTTCAACAGGACAATGACCAACACACCTCCAGGATGTGTAAGGGCTCTTTGAGCAAGAAGGAGAGTGATGGAGTGTTGTGTCAGATGACCTGGCCTCCACAATCACCTGACCTCAACCCAATTGAGATGGTTTGGGATGAGTTGGACCGCAGAGTGAAGGAAAAGCAGCCAACAAGTGCTCAGCATATGTGAGAACTCCTTTAAGACGGTTGAAAAATCATTCCAGGTGAAGCTGGTTGAGAGAATGCCAAGAGTGTGAAAAGTTGTCATGAAGGCCAAGCGTGGCTACTTTGAACAATCTAAAATCTAAAATATATTTTGATTTGTTTAACGCTTTTTTGGTTACTACATGATTCCATATGTATTATTTCATAGTTTTGATGTCTTCGCCCCCCCTCTCCTAAAGATTAATGCTTTGATTGGTGTAATGATAGCTAGAACCCACACGTGTCTATTCAGATAATGCAAAGGAACCAGCAAAAGAAAATTCAAGGAACTTATAGTTAGTTACATGTTACATGTCATGAATGATTATGAGCAAAGCTATTGTAGCCTATCATTTCATTGAATATGTATATTTAAATTTGTGAATATGTGTAAGTAGCCTTCATCATTCTTCGGGCAGGAAATGGCATCGAAATAGTGGCTGCAACTTATGGGTGGGTCCTTTAAGTGTTACACATTTTCAGTACATCAATTGTACTTGTCACTGTCAGCTTAATTTCAGATGAATGACTTGCATATGAACATGATTATTTTTCTTAATTTCACCAGGGCTACTGCAAGTACTCTGTTCTGTTCTATGGCTACTATAATGACGAACGCACCATCGGACTCCTCCAGTTCAGACTGCCACTGTCCTACCTACTGGTCGGTGTTGGCATCTTCGGCTACAGCCTGATGGTGGTCATTAGAACGTGGGTTAAACACACACACGTGAACATACACATATGCACACAGTAAATACATACTAATCCACATACACACAAACAGTATCCGAAATATTGATGCCAGCAACCCTCCCCCCCAGGATGGCCCGTAACTCGGATGAGGGAGGAGATGGTGGGGACGATGGACAGTTTACATTCACCTTTAAGATGTTCACCAGCTGGGATTACCTCATTGGGAACCCAGAGACAGCTGACAACAAGTATGCCTCCATCACCACCAGCTTTAAGGTAAACACAGCAGCAGCTAACACTTAGGCCTATCCATAGCTAATAGACCGACCTACCACTAGCTTGGCACAATAAACTGTTGTTTATGCATAACTTTGTTCTACAAATATCCATATCTCTTATCTTTAAAAATCTTCAATCTCCCAAGAATCATATACATGTAAAAATGTACTACATGTACGGGCCTAGACACTTACTATCTTCATCCATAGTATCCACTGTGTTTCTCACTAATCGACTGTTCTCGGTAGGAATCCATAGTAGACGAACAGGAGAACCAGAAGGATGAGAACATCCACTTGCGGAGGTTCCTGCGGGTTCTAGCCAATCTTTTCATTCTCTGCAGCCTGGGGGGCAGTGGCTTCCTCATCTATTTTGTGGTCAAGAGGTCTCAGGACTTTGCAAAACTAGATCAGAATACGCTCTCCTGGTATGAAAAGAATGAGGCAGGTTGAGTTGTTATGATCAGATACATGCTGTGCTATGGTACATCTAGTCAAAAGGAGTGAGCCAGAAATGTACATTTGGTGTTTGTCCTGTTTTCTTCAGTTGTAGGTTGTTGTGCTGTTATCTGGGTTGTCATGACAGTCAAACATTTATAAAATATATATATCATACCACACTTGGGTTACACTTAACTTTCATGAGTAAGCCACTAAAAATTATTACATGTTTATAAATTACATGATACATGTTATACATGTTTATGAATGTAATGCTTATACTGCTTATAAATGCTAATACATCTTTATAAGGAAATACAAATTTAATAATAGTATGTTCAGTATTTAATGGTTATTCATTAAAGTATTTTTTTAGTCTTCATCCTGGTGATTGGTTGTGTTTTGTTTTCCAGGTGGAGGTTGTGATGTCACTGCTGGGGCTGGTGTGCCCCCCTCTCTTTGAGACTATCGCTGAGCTGGAGGAGTACCACCCTCGTATCGCCCTCAAGTGGCAGCTGGGCCGCATCTTTGCCCTGTTCCTTGGGAACCTCTACACCTTCCTGTTCGCCCTGTTTGATGATGTCAATGAAAAGGTACCAGACAATGTGTCAGTGTTATGTACCTGCAAATGCATGTTTGTGTGTTTATTCACCTGTGTGTGTGTGTGTGTGTGTGTGTGTGTGTGTGTGTGTGTGTGTGTGTGTGTGTGTGTGTTCCGTACATATTGTACGAATGTATATTTTACTAACTCACTTATATTTTACTTACTTACTGAACCTGTCTTTGTGTGTTAACATGTGTACAGTTGGAACAGGAGAAGTATATTAAGAATGCCACTATCTGGGGTCTGAAGGAGTACTATGCCAACTACAGCACCTTCCACAACACTACTGACATCCCCCCTCCGGAGATCCCTCCTGCTGATGTCATCAGAGGGCCGTGCTGGGAGACCGACGTTGGCATAGTGAGGATTACCCGCGTTCTTCCTCCGTTTTCCCTTTATTACTAAACATAGCAGACCACCGTTTTTTATTATTTTGTTGTTCCTCCTGGGTTTTCCTCCACCTGACCTTGGCAGCCCATAAAGTTTCTGTCATTGTGCATCAGTGATGAGACTGAGGCTGTGTGACCTGCTGGGCGTTTCATGTTTAGTTTCCCTTCTGTGCTGCCCTCTAGGAGTTTGTGAAGCTCACCGTCTCTGACATCCAGGTGACATATCTGACCATCCTCATTGGTGACTTTGTGCGAGCCGTGATTGTGCGTTTCCTCAACTACTGTTGGTGCTGGGACCTGGAGGCTGGATTTGTACGTGCTAGGCTTCTGAAGAATAACATAACTACTGTTCTACTGTGTGTGTGTTCCCATTCTATCGTAAGACATTTTGGTAGCACTTTACATTACAGTATGGGATAAAGTGGTAATAACATGTATGGTAGTATGGTAACAAGGTATACTTACTCACTATCAATACAATCCAGCACTACTATATTGCTCTTTACTTTGTTTTATCTTTGCTTATTGTATGTGTGAGAACAAGTAAACTTGATACCACACAGCAACATCTGGCACGATAGGTGATCCTTCGCATTCACCAAGACACAGGACACTGCCCTAGGAAGTTAATTACTGAGAGAGAGAAAGAGGGAGAGAGAAAGGGGGGACAATGAACAGAATTATGTTTACATTATTTATCTCATGCATTGCACCATTTCAAATATTTATATGTGATTCTAGCCGTCTTATGGAGAGTTTGACATCAGCGGCAACGTGCTTGGATTAATCTTCAATCAAGGAATGATTTGGTGAGTAAATATGAGACATCACATAAACTATCAACACATTTCCAATCAACCTGTAAGTTGTGTTTATCACATATTTCTGTTTCTGTGTTTGTTTCAGGATGGGTGCGTTCTACGCACCTGGCCTGGTAGGGCTGAACGTCCTGCGTCTCCTCTCCTCGATGTACTACCAGTGCTGGGCCGTGATGAGCTGTAACGTTCCCCATGAGAGGGTCTTCAAGGCCTCCAAATCCAACAACTTCTACATGGGCCTCCTCCTCCTGGTGCTCTTCCTCAGCCTTCTGCCAGTGGTTTACACCATAATGACCCTGCCGCCCTCCTCTGACTGTGGCCCCTTCAGGTGTCTCTCATGCACACACACACACACACACACACACGCACACATACACACTGGGCACACAACTAATGCTGGTCTCTTGTCTACTAGTGGAAGGGCGCAAATGTATGACGTTGTCATGGAAACTATAGAGAAGGACCTACCAGCGTTCATTGGTAATATCTTCACCTACGCAACTAATCCTGGGCTGATCATACCAGCTGTGCTGCTGATGGTGTATGTACACACACACACACACACATGCACACGCACACGCACACACACACACACACACACACACACACACACACACACACACACACACACACACACACACACACACACACACACACACTAAAGCAAACATGCATATGGTCATAGTAACACACACATGCTCATCATATCAATAGTTCTGTGATCCTGTGTCAGGTTGGCCATCTACTATCTGAATGCGACCTCCAAAAACTATCAAAATGCCAACCTGGAACTGAAGAGGAAGATGCAAATGGTAAATGACCATGAGCACCTGAGCTGCCGTCTCTCAGGACTTAAATCCTATGCTGTAAATAATGACATGTTATTCAGTACTGTTAAATGCATGTACGTAATGCTGAAGGGTGTGTAAATATGAATGCAGCAACACCAACAGTATAATCTGCGGTTGTGTTTAGGCTAGAGATGAGGAGAAGAACAGGAGGAACAACAAGGAGAGTACCAACCAGGTGATGCATGACCTGGTTGGCCTTCTTCCCAATCGTTCTCTAATCCCCCCTCCTGCTGAAGAAGCACCCCCACCAGGTCAGTTCACATAGCCTACTCTACCTTCCTACCATCTCCACTCAGCACCACTTGGTGGTTAGATGTTTTTTTGGCATTAAGAAAAAAATGTGAACCCACTTCAAAGATCAATAGAAGAAACAGTTTGTTTTGAGTGAATTGTATCACAATATCGCTCCGAAGCAGAGCTGTCAAAAAGTATTCACACAATTTGACTTTTTCCACATTTTGTTGTATTACAGCCTGAATTTAAAATGGATTAAATTGAGATTTTGTGTCACTGATCTACACACAATACCCCATAATGTTAAAGTGGAATTATGTTTTACATTTTTTAAAGCAAATGAATTAATAACGAAAAGCTGAAATGTCTCACTTCAGTAAGTATTCAACCCCTTTGTTTTGGAAAGCCTAAATCAATTCAGGAGTAAACATTTGCTTAACAAGTCACATAATAAGTTGCATGGACTCACTCTCTGTGCAATAATAGTGTTTAACATGATTTTTGAATGACTACCTCATCTCTATACACCACACATACAATTATCTGTAAGGTCTCTCAGTCGAGCAGTGAATTTCAAACGCAGATTAAACCCCAATGACCAGGAAGGTTTTCCAATGCTGCGCAAAGAAGGACAGATATTGGTAGATTAGTACTAATAAAAAGCAGATGTTGAATATTTTGAGCATGTTGAAGTTATTAATTACACTTTCGATGGTGTAGCAATACACCCAGTCTCTACAAACATGCAGGCGTCCTTCCTAACTCAGTTGCCGGAGAAGAAGGAAACCGCTCAGAGATCTCACCATGGTGACTTTAAACAGACAGAGGAAGGCTCAACAACATTGTGGTTACTCCACAATACTAACCTAGATGACTGAGTGAAAAGAAGGAAACCTGTACAGAATATAAATATTCCAAAACATGGATCCTGTTTGCAATAAGCCACTAAAGTAAAACTGTAAAGAATGTGGCAAATAAATTAACTTTATGTCCTGAACACAAAGCATTATGTTTGGGGCAAATCCAAAGCAAGGCAAAGACAGAAAAAAAGCCATATTGCAACCTATGGGTTGTGATAATGGCATGGTTTGCTCTATCACCTGTTAGTTTATATAGTGCAGAAAGTTTATACAAAAAGTATTCAGACCCCTTGACTTTTTTCCATATTTTGTTACATTACATCCTTTTTCTAAAATAGATTACATGTTTTTTATCCTCATCAATCCACACACAATACCCCATAATGACAAAGCAAAAACGGGTTTTTAGAAATTTGTGCAAATGTATTAAAAATAAAAACTTAAATTGTACATTTACATAAGTATTCAGACCCTTTAAACAGTACTTTGTTGAAGCTGCTTTGGTAGCAATTACAGCATTGAGTCTTCTTGGGTATGATACTATAAGATTGGCAGCCCCTGTATTTGGGGAGTTTCTCTCATTCTGCTCTGCAGAACCTCTCAAGCTCTGTCAGGTTGGATGGGGAATGTTGCTGCACAGCTATTTTCAGGTCTCTCTAGAGATGTTTGATCGGGTTCAACTCTAGGCTCTGACTGGCCACTCAAGGACATGCAGAGACTTGTCCCAAAGCCACTCCTGCGTTGTCTTAGCTGTGTGCTTAGGGTTCACCTTTCTGTTGGAAGGTGAACCTTCACCCCAGTCTGAGGTCCTGAGCACTCTGGAGCAGATTTTCATCAAGGATCTCTCTGTACTTTGCTCCTTTAATTTTTCACTCAATCTTGACTAGTCTCCGAGTCCCTAAAAAACATCCCCACAGCATGATGTTGCCACCACCAAGCTTCACCATAGGGATGGTGCCAGACGTGGCACTTGGCATTCAGGCCAAAGAGTTCAATCTTGGTTTCATCAGACCAGAGAATCTTGTTTCTCATGGTCTGAGAGTCTTTAGGTGCCTTTTGGCAAACTCCAAGCAGGCTGTCACGTGCCTTTTACTGAAGAGTGGCTTCTGTCTGGCCACTCAACCATAAAGGCCTGATTGGTGGAGTGCTGCAGAGATGGTTGTCCTTCTGGAAGCTTCCCCCATCTCCACAGAGGAACTCTGGAGCTCTGTCAGAGTGACCATCGGGTTCTTGGTCACCTCCCTGACCAAAGCCCTTCTCCCTCAATTGCTCAGTTTGGGCGGGCGGCCAGCTCTAGGAAGAGTCTTGGTGGTTCCAAACTTCTTCCATTTTGGAATGATGGCCACTGTGTTCTTGGGCACCTTCAATGCAGAAGAAATGTTTTGGTACCCTTCCCCAGATCTTTGCCTCGACACAATCCTCTTTCGAAGATTTTCGGACAATTCCTTCGACCTCATGGCTTGGTTTTTACTCTGACATGCACTGTCAGCTGTGGAACCTTATATAGACAGGTGTGTGCCTTTCCAAATCATGTCCAATCAATTGAGTTTACCACAGGTGGACTCCCATCAAATTGTAGAAACAGGATGCACCTGAGCTTAATTTCGAGTCTCATGGCAAAGGGCCTGAATACTTATGTTTCTGTTTATTTTTTTTACAAATTTGCAAAAATGTCTAAAAACCTGTTTTCACTTTGTCATTATGGGGTATTGTGTGTAGATTGCTGAGGATTTTATTTATTTAAGCAATTTTAGAATAAGCTGTAACTTAACAAAATTTAGAAAAGGTCAAGGGGTCTGAATACTTTCTGAAGGCACTGTATGCCTTGCCACCGTGATATTTAGGTCTAAGCTCGAGAAAGTAAGAAGATACAGAGGGAGAATGAATTCAACAACACCTTTGTTTAATCACAAAAAGGAGCGCAACATCGTTCAGGTGGAGTCCACAATGCATATGCATGTTGCATGTTACAAACAGTTCCATGGCCTACAGGAAGGTCAATCAAGTTAATGTTTCCGAAATTTTCAGACTAAATAACTATTGATTTAGAACAGAGTTATCACAAGTCGCAAAGAATATAGCACTATTTCAACTTCAACATCATCAATCAAATCACTTATGCTTAGTCTAATACAGTGACAACTAGATTCCCAAAACAATTTAGTCCAATCGATGTAAGCTAAGTATCAGGTGGCTGTCCATGTTACTGATTTCTGTGTGTGTGTGTGGTGTGTGTGTGTGTGTGTGTGTGTGTGTGTGTGTGTGTGTGTGTGTGTGTGTGTGTGTGTGTGTGTGTGTGTGTGTGTGTGTGTGTGTGTGTGTGTGTGTGTGTGTGTGTGCATAAGTAGAAAAAACATGTTGACTCACCTAACTTGTTGAGAAATGCCAATGCCATCCTCCTTTCCTTCATGTTGCCAAAACCTAGACTCCCTGACTAAAATGTTTGCTCGCAAGCCTAACTTTCTTTCATGAGCGAAGATGAGCCAGCTAGTTAACATTAGCTTACTACATCTAGCTACATATTGAACTTCTATCCTCTCAGGCTGGGGCATAATGTATAATTTTATAGTTGGTTCCCAATCGCCGTTATAATCATTTGCCATTATGGAGAATTAAGTAAAACTACAAGTCCAAATCTCTATCTCCATCCATGGCTAATTTAGGAAAGTGCCAATTTGAACTAGCTAGCTATCCACCAGAGTACAACAACACAATGAGATGCAACAATTCAAGTTTTTTTCTGTCAATGATGTTTGGCTTTTGATGTTTTACATTTGTAATATGATTGGTGTGAAGCCAAATCCAAACGGATTTCCCATGACACTTTTTTTTGGTGCGCCAAGACCGTTCACAGTTGAGCTTGCTCAGTTTAGCTAAATGCTGATTGGCTATTGAGTTTATTTAGTTTAGTTTATTTTTACAGGGACAGTGCACATTAATCAACGTTTCAGTAAAAGTGCCAGTTTTAGCCAGCCGGCTAATTTTCAAGGGCAGGTTATTAAAAACAATTACAATATAGACAATCATTGAGCAGTCAGCACATGCAGAGCAACATAGGACAAGCAAGACATAGCATACAGACAGAGCAACATAGAACAAGCAAGACGTAGCATACAGACAGAGAAACATAGAACAAAAAGCAGCAAGACAAAATTCATAAAAGCAACAAAGTGTTCCCACACTTCACAAGCTACAGACAACAGACAACGTGGAAAGCGGCAATACACAGCTAGGGACCATGTTCACAAATCTGATTGACCTATAGCCATGTCTTCATGCATTTTGGGAAAGTGTGATACGTGGTGCAGTTATGTGTGTCTGATGGCAGTGTATTTCAGACATGGGAAGCTATCACAGAGAAAGCGAATTTACTAAAGGTGCTTTTCCTTAATGGATCTATACAGTCACCTCTCATGGCAGACCTTGTGGATCTGCAGCCGTATGTTTGGGTTTTCTGTTTAACAAAAATACTGAGTGGAGGGGGAGCCAGGCCATTTAGGATCTTGAATACAAGACATGCGTTGGTGTATTGCACAAGATTTTCCCAACTCAGGAGCTCATGCTTTCTGAGGATGTAACAGTGATGATTCCTATTGGGCTTCCTATCAAGCACTTTGAGAGCCTGTTTGTAGACAGACTGAATAGGTTTTAATGTTCTACAGCAAGCTTGGGCCCAACTAGTCAAGCAGTATGTTAAGTGGGGGAGTATCATAGATTTGAAGTACAGTTTTGCTACCTCTGTAGTCAAACAATTTCGTATACATCGGAAATTAGCTAGGTTGAATTTGGTTATCTGAATTATTTTCACATGCTTTTTAAAAGAGAGGTTGGAATCAAGTATGATGCCAAGGTACTTCAAATTAGATACCACCTGGAGCTTCTCCCCTGACACATAGACATCTGGCTCAGTAGCATCTGTTGCCCTCGTTGTGAAGAACATGCAAACAGTTTTTTCACATTGAGATGCAAACACGAGGCTGAGCCACTTTGTAACCTGGACCATTACAGTAGTGAGTTCTTGTGCAGCTTGTTGTTTGCTCTTTGCATGCACATATATCGCTGTATCATCTGCATGCATTTGAACTTCAGACCCAGTACAGACAGAAGGGAGATCATTAATGTACAGGCTGAACAGGAGGGGCCCCAGTATTGACTGTTGGGGCACACCCACATCATAGCTAAGAGTGGGCGACAGCTCATTGCTCATTCTGACACACTGAGTTCTGCCTTCAAGGTATGATTTCATCCATCTCAAGGCATCGGGGGAAAAGTTAAACTTGGACAATTTTGTGATGAGAATCTCATGGTTAACAGTATCAATAGCCTTCCTTAGGTCCAGAAACACAGCCCCAACAACGCCCCCTTTGTCCAACTTGGACTTCACATTTTCCAGAAGAAAGCAGTTGGCCGTATCTGTGGAGTGTTTTGCTCTGAAGCCAAACTGTATGGAGTGTAATGTGAAGGGGCTGTTGCTGAGGTGGGCAATCAGTTGTTCTGCTACACACTTTTCAACAACCTTTGACACCACAGGTGTCAATGGGCCTGTAGTTACTCACGTCAGCAGGGTCGCCCGATTTAAAGATGGCCGTTATTATGGCCGACTTTCATACCCTTGGAAACACCCCCAGACCAATAGATGTGTTGGTGACCTTAGTAATGGGGCCAATGAGTGACTCTTTGTAGTTTTTAAGAAAGGTAGAGTCCAGCCCAAACACATATTTGGCTTTAGAGTTCTTTAGTGAGCTAATCACCTTGTTCACCTTTGTCTCAGAAACCTCCCTTATGATGAAGACAGGTTGAGTGTCATTTACTAGCACTGAGCCCAAGAAAACAGTGGAGGGGTTCTGTGTCAGTACCCTGACAGAGTCAATAAAGTAGGAACTGAAGGCTATTGCTATTTTGACTGCATCCTGTGTTACATTGTTATTCATCATGATTTCTAGTCTTTTTGCAGTGTTACTATGGTCTTTCCCTGTTAACTTGTTTAGCTTCACCAATTATGTTAATAAAAAGGTTTGCCTTGGCCTGTCCGATTTCTTTCATCACCTTATTTCTCAACATGGTAAACCTACATCTGTCATGCTCTAATTTGGATCGTAGGGCTATTTTTAGAGCATAATATCGTTCTTTCATCAATTTCCAGATTTCTCCATTTAGCCAAGGAAGAGTGTTAGTGAACAGGTAGTTTAAAAGTTTCCGATAAATGTTGGACTTGTATTTGTTACGCCTAAGCGGTTCAGTGGAATAGGGAGCGAGGTAGACTTGGTCATTATTCAGAACATTATGGTATGCTGTGTACTGTTCACTCCGTGGAACGGTGAACCAATGTGTTTGGTGTTGATATTCTCCGGTAGTAGACTGATTGTGTCATCCCAGCAAGGATGCACTGACATTATCACTAGAGCAGCTACATAATTGACAATCATGGCAAAGTACTGGAGATAAAACACATAATTGCGCTTTAACTCTTTGCATGAGTTACTTAGCTGGGGTCGGCGTACACCTGATGTTTTACATAAAATAACAGCATTCGTATGAGAAGCGGCACCTGCCGTACCACCCTGTTTTCCATCCGTCATTATCCGCCATTATTAGTTTATACTTTTTTAATCAAGGGAGGCCACATGCTTGCTGACTCCCCTTGCATTCAATGCTACTGGTGGCAACAATATCCTACTCTTTTTGACCAGACAGCATCAGATAGATGGGCTACACATACAGAGACAAAGGGGAGATGTTTGCTCACTTGGATGCTTTCTCCGATGAGATACATTCAGCCTCTTACGAATTGAAGGGAAATTTTGAAACACAGAGAGACAAAAGGTACATCATTTTATTTTTTTATTTTTTCATTTTGGTGGTGGCTGCATTATGTTATGGGTATGCTTGTCATTGGCAAGGACTAGGGAGTTAAAATAAAAAATACATGGAATAGAGCCAAGCACAGGCAAAATCCTATAGGAAAACCTGGTTCAGTCTGCTTTCCAACAGACACTGGGAGACAAATTAACATTAAAGCATGGCAATAACCTAAAACACAAGGCCAAATATACACTGGAGTTGCTTACCAAGACAACATTTAATGTTCCTGAGTGGCCTAATTACAGTTTTGACTTAAATCAGCTTGAAACTCTATGGCAAGTAGGGTTTTTTTCTCTTTTTTTTATGCAAAAAAATCTAAGAACATGTTTTCACTTTTTCATTTTGGGGTACTATGTGTAGGTGGGTAAGAAAAATATATATTTGATCCATTTTCAATTCAGGTTGTAACACAATAATATGTGGAATAAGTAGCTGTACATCCACCCCATTTTTCTCTTTTGCTTTTTCAGACAGCATGAGCGAGAAGGGCAGCAAATTTCCCAAGGTGGCAAAACGTCCAGGAGCAGCTGACAATGTCAAGGGGGTTAACCTTCAGAAGGATGTTTCATTGGCTGCACCAAACTCCCGAGCGGCTGTGACCCGCCCCCCAGGCCCAAGGGTTCCGCCTGGAAACGCCAGAGGACCACCCCCAGGGCCGGGAAGGGGCAGAGGGAGGGGTGCACCTCCTCCTAAATGCTAATTAGGTGAAATTCAGGGTGCTAAGATGTCCACACCACCCTCACGACTCTTGTGGCGGGCCGGGCGCAGTGCACGTCAGCCAAGGTGCTTCCTCCGATACATTGGTGCGGCTGGCTTCCGGGTTGGATGCGCGCTGTGTTAAGAAGCAGTACGGCTAGGTTGGGTTGTGTTTCGGAGGACGCATGGCTTTTGACCTTCATCTCTCCTGAGCCCATACGGGAGTTGTAGCGATGAGACAAGATAGTAATTACTAACAATTGGATACCATGAAATTGGGGAGAAAATGGGGTAAAATAAAATTAAAATAATTTTTTTTTTTTTTTTTTAAAGCATGATTTTCAGAAATGTTAATTTAATTAAATATAACTGCAACATCTGAACGATTATTTGAGTCAAAACTACAACAAAGGAAATTGACATATTCATAATATATCTATCAACTTAAGAATTCTACGTTTTTGCAACAACTTACCATTTGGTTCCATTTGTAGAGGATTGTGGCAATGTTGTATGCGTGTTTGAAGCATATTTCTACATTAGTGTTAAATGTTGAACTGAAACGCTCAAATCAACATGCAACATTGATTTACATGGCGATGTTGGGTAACCTTGTTGAACATGATGTTCTGAAAATGCTTTTAGAACTTAATATTATACTTTTTTCCAACGCCTAGCACAAGGGCCGTTCCATGTCATTTCAGCAACCCATGACACCCACCATCTCAGATTGTCCTGTCGTTAGAAACAGATAAGATTAACATTCCTGCAACATTATTTGGTTGAAATATAATTAGATCTCTGAGAAATTAAGCTAATTGATTACACCCAAATTGGCCATTTTAACTGATAGGATTCATATAATATTCAATAAATATAGTACCTTACACCCGATACACCAAAAACTTGTTTCTAACATTGAGTAAGACATGAGGAATCCAAATAAATTGTCAAAAGCCACCCACGGACCCTCCACACCAATCCCACCCTAACAATGAGTATACAGTATCAGTTCGCTATGCCTGACAAGTAGTATGGAGCTGTGGCTTGGAGTATTGTTTCTTCATCCTATTTAGTGTATTCTCTGTGATTTTGGTGAAGTTTTTTTTCCCTTGTTTCCGAGAAAATAGTAATTGAAGTTGTTACATCCTGATTTTACCAGGTGCTGACCTAGGAGAGGCTAGCTAACGAGCTGGGCTAGAAACAACTGGCTAAACTAGTATTCAGTTGATGTTAGCTAGCTATCTAGGTGTCTGTTCTAAAAGAGTTAGCTACAGACATGTAGGGTTGATAACAGTGCCCACTAATATCAAATCAATTGCAGCTAGTAAATCCTGCACTGTAGCAAGCTCTTCCGGTAATGTCACTAGCTAATCACACAGCACAGTTGTTGATCACACAGCACAGTTGATCTTATTTTGTAAATGTATACTTCATGCCATGTTACCTGGCTAGACTTGAACAGAATAGTCTTCTAAAAAGGCACTTATTTTAATATTTGTTTTATTAGTACCCTTGAAAACATTCTCAAGGCTACTAACGTGCATTGTAACATAAATATTATTTTCAGCAGTTGTAAGGGTAGGAATGTTGTGGGGACATTCTTGTACAGGGACACTCGAAGTCAATAAATTAATCATTGTTTATTGTCAGCACACTGAAGAGGTTCCAACCAACTCAATGCACCGTTTTGTTTCATTCATGCTATCGAACAACTCTGTTTCATAATATGTGACAGACCAACACCTCACGAGGCTTCTCCTCTCTAAGCTGAGACCTTGAAAAACAAGGTCTGGGTGTACTGCCAAATTTCAGCTGCTGATAAGAGGAGGATTTGTTCAGTCAACCACTTGCATGAACACAGAAATTGGTTTATAGAACAGAACATGAATAGAACACAGAAATTGTAACGGCTTTCTTCCTGGGAAAGAGAGGACCAAAGCGCAGCGTGGTGAGTGTTCATCTTCTTTAATAATAAATCCCAACTGAACACTTCAAATTACAAAACAACAAATGTGAAAACCGAAAACAGTCCTATCTGGTACATAGACACAAAGACAGGAAACAATCACCCATCAACCCCAACACAAAACAAGCTACCTAAATATGGTTCCCAATCAGAGACAATGACTAACACGTGCCTCTGATTGAGAACCATATCAGGCCAAAACACAGAAACAGACAAACTAGACACACAACATAGAATGCCCACCCAGCTCATGTCCTGACCAACACTAAAACAAGGAAAACACACAAGAACTATGGTCAGAACGTGACAGAAATGAGTTATACAAAAAGCACAAACATTAAAATTCCCATTACATTCCATCCTCTTATCACTATGTGCGATATTAATCATTACATTTTAATGTAAGCATTTTGATTTTAGCTTCTATATCAAAATATTCTATACTCTATTAAAGTAAGGGAAATCAACACAGAAAAAACCCGGACACTTCATAATTTCAAACCCTTCATTCTGGGTTCGACAATCCACTTAGTATGGTAATACTATAATGATAATAAAGGCTATAATTTATTAATTGGATAGAGAATCAAAAATACACAATGGATCTGTAGATTCAGAGGAGAATAAATCTCTCAATGTTAACCATTGTTTCCATATTTCTTAGCACAATCGGATTGCATTGACCTATGTTTTCACTAACTGTCCCTGGGACATCCACCTAGTCAAAATATAAAACCCAGTTGTTTAACTTGCTCATCAGCTCAGTGTTCCATATAATGTATACAGGTTAAGGGTTTAGATGACCTTACCCTGAACTTGTTAAAATAAAACAACCTTCAATCAATACTCAGTGTCCGCATCTACAGGGGGAAATTGGGGCTCATCCAGAATTGGCTTCTAACTGTTTTACCATCCTCTGGAAGAGTAGAAAACAAGATAGCTGCCAAAATCCTATCAGCCAGAGAGGCACATAAACTTACAACATGGTAAGGAGGTGCTACTCTCAGATAGTAGCATTGTTTGCTTTCGCCGAAAAGCCTTTTTGGAATCTGACATGTTGGCCGGATTCACAACAAGTGTAGCTTTAATTTGGTATCTTATGTGTGATTTCATGAAAGTTTGATTTGTATAGTAAGGTATTCAAATTTGGCGAGAGGTTTTAAACAAAGAGAGAAAACATGTTTCAACCCTGCAGGCGCAACACAAAACGCAGAAATAAAAATATAAGTCATGCCTTCTTTGACAAGCTTCTTCTGTTGGCACTCCAATATGTCCCATAAACATCACAAATGGTCCTTTTGTTAGATTCATTCCGTCGATATATATCCAAAATGTCCATTTATTTGGCGCGTTTGATCCAGAAAAACACCGGTTCCAACTTACTACAAAATATCTCAAAAGTTACCTGTAAACTTTGCCAAAACATTTCAAACTACTTTTGTAATACAAACTTAGGTATTCTTTAGTAAATAATCAATAAAATTTGAGACGGGATGATCTGTGTTCAATACAGGAAGAAAACAATCTGACGCTACCTTTCTGGTCATGCGCCTCTAACAAACAGTACACTTGAAGTGACCCTCGTTTTGAACAGGGCTACTTCTTCATTACACAAAGGAAAAACCTCAACCAATTTCTAAAGACTGGTGACATCCAGTGGAAGTGGTAGGAACTGCAAGAATGTGCTTTAGAAATCTGGATTCCCAATGAAAGTTAATTGAAAAGAGAGTGACCTCAAAAAAAGAGATCTGAATGGTTTTTCCTCTGGGTTTCGCCTGCTACATAAGTTCTGTTATACTCACAGACATTATTCAAACAGTTTTAGAAACTTCAGAGTGTTTTCTATCCATATCTACTAATAATATGCATATCTTATCTTCTGGGGATGAGAAGCAGGCAGTTGAATTTGGGCATGCATTTCATCCGGACGTGAAAATACTGCCCCCTGTCACCAAGAAGTTAATAACATTTCACAGGGAAGAGAGAGAGAACACATGTTATAACAGTTTCACACCAACCTTGCTAAGAATGAGATTGAGGCAAGGTTAGCCCAAGCTACAATCTAGTGTCTCTCCTCACATATTTAGGACACAGCTCTGTCTCTAGAAGCCTTGCCTTTCCAAATCATAATTGTAATTATTGATAAATTATCCAACCCAAATTTAGAATGACAGTCCTTAGTGCTTCACGTTGGTTCTATCCCTTTAATTTAAGACCCTCACTTTTCTCATCACTTGTGGTAATGACAGATTGACTGATTTTGCAGTGTGCAGACCTCCACAATCATCCTGATACCCTAAATAAACAATTTTGGTCAAGCCTAAATCAATTACGGGCACGGTTGACCACCCCCCTGGGTCCCCTGCACTCATCCTTCCTGGCATTTCTTCATGTTTTTCTTCAGATAGTGTTTCAGTTTGTCCTTTTAAGTGGATGGCCCTTGATAATGTCTCTCACCTGAGCCGCCACTGTCCTTTACAGTCCATTATGTCTTTGTCCATTTTCCTATGAGTACAGCAGCCGCATGAAAGAAGTCAGGACTGGATCTCTCTCCATGTTCACTCCACCCCATGTTGCACTTCTGAGAGAAAAATCAGTTGATAACTTTGACTTCTGTGTACAGGTTGCTGGCTTCGACTCAGGTCTCACGGTAAAAGTGGTGAAGGACCATGCTGAATGCCATTTTCTACATATTTAGCCGGTTAGAGGCGGTGTTGAGGTTCACACTGTTCATCGGCCGAATTATCTTCCATGCATCTAGATATCATCTGTTTTCACCATTCACCATTCACCATAACATCAAGAGATGAAAGACCAGAACAGTTTAGTTTTGAATAACAACACACAGTTGAAGCACCCCCCCCCCCCCCCCCCCCCCCCCCCCCCCCCCCCCCAAAATTGGCTTATACTCCCCTATCACCTTGGAGATCTCACTGAGGCATTACAGGTCAGGGAATCAGAGGGCTAATTCTTAGGGGAAAATCTTGACCATCCAGCAGACCCAATCTGGGGAGACTTGTTATTGAAGCAAGACATAAACAAAGTAAAGAAAACAACAACAGCAATACACATGTATCATTCGAGATGGGGGAAATCTTCATTCATTTGAAGTAACTTTCATCCATTACCAACATTTCTTTTTCCCTTTTACAGGCAGGCATGTGAATAAAATCAATTTACATATTTACCAAAGGGCCCCAGGGGACCGGTAATTCCCCCTTTGGACACATGACTCACATCATGAATCACGTGTCTGAAAAAAAAACAACACTGGCTGTTGAATCAAAAATAAACAAATGAGAATAAATCAAATTGAATTATCTATTGATAACTCCATCAGGAAATAATTGTATCCCATAAGGTAATGGTAAAATAGACTAGAGACAGCTTTCTCTCTCTCTACTTCTTGCAGTTCAAATCACACATAGGACTATTGATAAATTATAAACATCTTCTTAATGATTTGTTTTTACATAGCCCATAAAAAAACGTATCCTGTCTTCCTAGTAGCGGTGATCAGGCCTCACCAGGAAGTCAAAACAGAGATCAGAGGTCAGTCAGCCCTTTTAAGTGAGAGATTGTTTCCCTGTAACTCAGACATTATTTAAAGACATTTCAAACATTGTGTGTATCAGGTTTACATTGGGTTTTTCAGTACATTTCTTCTAGTCAAGAGAATTGACATGTACGCAACCGAAACTCTGACAATAGAAACTTTCAGTTGTATACAGCATCCTTTCTAACCCGTGAAAAACCCACTAAAACAAAATAAAAAGACCCCATACTCCTAAATCAAACAGAGTACAAACCACTAACAAATATACATTAACGGGTCGGTTGTGTGTGGATACTGGCATGTGTGTGGCAAAAATTGTAGGGTAAACACAAACAACATGGCCAGGCCTTGCTTCATTTTGGAGGACCCTTAAATCTTTTAACTGCTCTCCCAAGGCACCTGCCACAGGAAGTCCTTTCAAAGGGAGAGATACAGAATCATTGATAAACATGAAAATAAAACTTGGTAGCGGACATTCCATCAGTCCTGGAAGAAATCAAATAAACATGTACTTAGTTTTCACTGTGCTACATTTGAATCAGTCCTAAAAAGTCTTAATCATTAATCGAATTTACTGCTCTCTTGTAATCTTAATCTTTTTGACCTGTTGCGTTGACATACAATTATTTACAAACTGTCCCAAATTTCCCCACTGTGCCTCTCACAGCCTTTTTGAGTTCAGTGTGTACTGGCAGCGATCTATTGTTCCACAGGAATGTTATCTCTAATCCAAACAACAGATGACGTAAACACGAGAGCAATGGACCAAGCCTTGAAGAGTGAGCAGCCTCTAATTTGATATCAGGCCCAATGCTCAATCCCTCTGTTTTACTCCTTCAAATTACTAAATTATTATATTATTGGATTGCTATCTGAAAGCCAATAACCAGTCTTTGTTACTTTCACTAGTCTCCATCTGTCTCCAATCTGTTTTCTTCAACTAGGACTCCCTTCTTCCCAATAGGAATACCTCATCACTACTGCTTAAACACACAGATCACTCTCAAACCACATTTAGCTTTTCCCCCTATTGCAAGGGTTAAGATAAAACAAAAACAAACATGATAACTTTCTCCATATTGGATAGCATTGTTTTCATTTTAGTATACCTTCAAAAAGTTACTCTATATTGTTATTTCTAATCTATGTTGGATATTCTTCAATATTTATTAAATGTTGATTATTTTAAGATTCATATGTAATTCCTTGGAGGGATCATTTTGTATTAACTGGGTTGCACTGTCTTCGTCCCCAGGAGATGTCGCACTTGGTCCATAATAAATTTGGCACCTGAGATAACAGGGAAACAGATGCCGTATCCATTTTTCCTACTCACGAATTGGTTTAGAATGTCATCATTTGGGATATTAAAAAAACTCCATCGGGAGTACAATAGATTGGAGCCTTTTAAGTTTAGTTAACAGAAAATCATGTTCAACATTAATTGGTTCTATTTGACAGGGTATGGTTGTATTTCAAAATGCATTACCAGGGTGGAGGAAATCTTCTAAGCGTTTATTAGCTCTATTGGTTAGGGGTAAGTCAATGCCTTAAATCTTATAATTTCTCAAATATTCCATAAAGGGACCACTCTGAACATTCCTCAGAATACTTTGTCTCTCAGAACTCAGGATAAGACCAAGATGTAGACAGCTAGAGTCCCAGATGTTAGACAGCTAGAGTCCCAGGCAGGCAGAGGTCCGTAATCCAGGGCAAAATCAATAAGGTACAGAACGGCAGGCAGGCTTGGGCTTAGGACAGGCAGAAACAGGAGACAAAGGGCTGTGAGACATAGGTTTATTCCTAGAGACATGAAAAGTGGAATGGATACGGATGGTATGGGGCAACAGAAGAGAAACAGCAGAGGGGCTAATGATCTTGGAGATAGTGAAAGAGACAATGACTCCACCCGGCCGTTGGACTGGTGGTGGAACCCGGAGGACAGGCTAGCCAACGACCCAATGAGTGTGCAGAATGCCTTCCAGAACCGGGACAAGAACTGAGGACCCTGGTCGTAGACCACATCCACTGGCAGTCCATGGATCCGGATTACGTGCTGGCCAGTTCGTACTATCACGTTTCAGGTAAGACCCAGATGCAGACCGTGTCGAAGTAACAAAAGATGATTACTAGTACAGGGGCAGGCAAAACGACAGGTCAAGGGCAGGCAGAGGTCAGTAATCCAGATAGGATGCAAAAGGTCCAGAACGGCAGGCAGTCTCAGGGTAGAATGGTAGAATGGTAAAAAGGCAGAAAGGTCAAAACCGGGAAAAACTAGTAAACAGAAACTAGAACAGACAAGAGCAAGGGGGGAAATGCCGGTAGGTTTCACAAAACAAAACGAACTGGCAACAGACAAATAGAGAACACAGGTATAAATACACTGGGCATAATGGGGAAGATAGACGACACCTGGAGGGGGGTGGAGACAAGCACAAAGACAGGTGAAACATATCTATTTATTATGGCCATCGAAATGTTAGCTATTAAAATCAGATCCAACAATAATTTCAAGAGATTAGAAATACATGGCTTAAAAACAAAGGTGGCAATTTACGCTGATTATTCATATTTTCTTTTAAATCCACAACTTGGATCCCTCCACAGCTTCATAGAGGATCTAGATAAATGTTCTAACCTCTCTGGATTACAACCAAATTATGGTAAATGTACTTACTATATTTCATATTGGGTCACAAAAAAATTCAACTTTTACATTGTCATGTAGTTTACCAATAAAATGGTGCGATGGTGATGACATTTTAATAGAAAGTTAGCAAAAATAGATACGATCTTGCTACCGTGGAAAGGCAAATACCTTTCTATTTGTTTTAAAAAATCACCCTGATAAACTCTAGTCATATCCTAGTTTAACAATTTGCTTATGGTCTTGCCTCCACCTAGTGAACAGTTTTTAAAATTATATGAGAAAAAAAATATTAAATTTTATTTGGAATGGCAAGCCAGACAAAATTAAACGGGCCTATTTATATAATGAATATGAATTTGGAGGGCAGAAAAGCATTGGTCCTCTCACTAAAGGCTTCAGTCATCCAAAAGTTATACTTAAATCCAAACTTGTTCTCTAGAAAATTTGTAAGAATGTCTCACCCTATGTTCAAGAAATACCTTTTCCCCTTTATTCAGTTTACAACCTCTCACTATCACTATCAGTTATTTGAAAAAGGAAATAATCTCCCAAATATCGCTAATTTTAAAACAATCCATAGAAAATTGGTTGCAATTTCAAGTTAATCCACCAATAAAGACAGACAAATAATACAAAAATATTGTTGATTAAAAAAAACATTATTCTTTAAATTTAAAAAAAAAAAATGGTATAATCTTCGCAAATGATATCATAATTATAACTGGTGGAGTTATGTCATACATGCAGCTAACAAAAAAAAATGGAAATGTCTGCTCTACCCAAAATTACAACCAACTAATTGCAGCATTACTGGAAAAATGGAAGAGGGAAGTGGACAGGGGAAAAGGGAAGGCACTTGGCCCTGCATTAAAGCCCATAATTGGTTAAAGAAAATCATGATCAATAAGAAAGTATACCAGCTTAATTTAAAGACCAAAAGAATTGACAGCCATGCCACATAGATTGCAAAATATTTGGGAAGAGATTTTTGACACGGTTCATGAACTGATACGCAAAACGACGCCGGATTTAGAACTTAGAATTTGTAAATTATTATACAACATTTTTGCAACCAATAGAATGTTATTTATATGGGAGATACAACCTTCCCAGCTATGCAGATTTTGCTGCGAAGAGGCAGAATCATTAGATCATTTTGGTACTGTCCATATGCAGCTTGTTTTTGGTCAAAGGTCCAGGAATCGCTGAAGAATTGCAATATTTACCTGGAGCTAACCCTGCAGATAGCACTACTGGGCGATTTGAAAATTCATAGTCAATCAATCAATATATGATATAATAATACTTTATATTTTAAATTTACAATCTGTAGAAACAATGAGGATAGAAAGGTTCAGAACTTTTGTGAAACATCACAGCACAGGTGAAAAATATATGGCAACTAGAAATCACAACATGGATGGTGTGAAGAAAGAGATGGGAGGCGTTGAAGGGAGCTGAAGGTTGGGACTATTAACAACAAGCTAACTAATGTAAAATATACTGTGCCCGTAAAACGTATACAGGTAGAGGAAGGACAGGAGTAAAAAAAAAACAACCAAATTGAACTATTGTAAAAAAAATACTCTGCCCATAAAATGTATACACAGTTGAAGTCGGAAGTTTACATACACTTAGGTTGGAGTCATTAAAACTTGTTTTTCAACCACTCCACAAATATCTTGTTAACAAACTATAGTTTTGAGAAGTCGGTTAGGACATCTACTTTGTGCATGACACAAGTAATTTTTTCCAACAATTGTTTACAGACAGATCATTTCACTTATAATTCACTGTATCACAATTCCAGTGGGTCAGAAGTTTACATACACTAAGTTGACTGTGCCTTTAAACAGCTATGAAAATTCCAGAAAATTATGTCTTGGCTTTAGAAGCTTCAGATAGGCTAATTGACATCATTTGAGTCAATTGGAGGTGTACCTGTGGATGTATTTCAAGGTCTACCTTCAAACGCAGTGCCTCTTTGCTGGACATCATGAGAAAATCAAAAGAAATATGCCAAGACCTCAGAAAAAATGATGTAGACCTCCACAAGTCTGGTTCATCTTTGGGAGCAATTTCCAAATGCCTGAAGGTACCTCGTTCATCTGTACAAACAATAGTATGCAAGCATAAACACCATGGGACTACGCAGCCGTCATACCGCTCAGGAAGGAGTTGCGTTCTGTCTAATAGAGATGAAAGTACTTTGGTACGAAAAGTGCAAATCAATCCCAGAACAACAGCAAAGAACCTTGTGAAGATGCTGGAGGAAACAGGTACAAAAGTATCTATATCCACAGTGAAACAAGTCCTATATTGACAAAACCTGAAAGGCCGCTCAGCAAGGAAGAAGCCACTGCTCCAGAACCGCCATAAAATGCCAGACTACGGTTTGCATTTGCACATGGGGACAAAGATCATACTTTTTGGAGAAGTGTACTCTGGTCTGATGAAACAAAAATAGAGCTGTTTGGCCATAATGACCATTGTTATGTTTGGAGGAAAAAGGGGGATGCTTGCAAGCCGAAGAACACCATCCCAACCGTGAAGCACTTGGGTGGCAGCATCATGTTGTGGGGGTGCTTTGCTGCAGGAGGGACTGGTGCACACACAAAATAGATGGTATCATGAGAAGGAAAACTATGTGGATATATTGAAGCAACATCTCAAGACATCAGTCAGTAAGTTAAAGCTTGGTTGCAAATGGGTCTTCCAAATGGACAATGACCCCAAGCATACTTCCAATGTTGTGGCAAAATGGCTTAAGGACAACAAAGTCAAGTTATTGGGCTGCACAGCTATTTTCAGGTCTCTAAAGAGATGTTTGTTCGGGTTCATGTCCGGGTTCTAGCTGGGTCACTGAAGGACAATCAGAGACTTGTCCCGAAGCCACTCCTGCATTGTCTTGGCTGTGTGCTTAGGGTCATTGTCCTTTGGAAGGTGAACCTTCGCACCAGTCTGAGGTCCTGAGCGCTCTGGAGCAGGTTTCATCAAGGATCTCTCTGTACTTTGCTCTGTTCATCTTTCCCTTGATCCTGACTAGATTCCCAGTCCCTGCCACTGACAAACATTCTCATAGCATGATGCTGCCACCACCATGCTTCACTGTACGGATAGTGCCAGGTTTCCTCCAGACCTGACTCTTGGCATTCAGGCCAAAGAGTTCAATATTGGTTTCATCAGACCAGAGAATCTTGTTTCTCATGGTCTGAAAGTCCTTTAGGTTCCTTTTGGCAAAGTCTAAATTGGCTGTCATGTGCATTTTACTGAGGAGTGGCTTTTGTCTAGCCACTCAACCATAAAGGCCTGATTGATGGAGTGCTGCAGACATTGTTTGGTACCCTTCCCAAGATCTTTGCCTCGACACAATGATGTCTCAGAGCTCTACGGACAATTCCTTCGACCTCATGGCTTGGTTTTGGCACTGACATGCACTGTCAACTGTGGGACCTTTCCAAATCATGTCCAATCATTTCAATTTGCCACAGGTGAAATCCAATCAAGTTGTAGAAACATCTCAAGGATGGGTGCACCTGAGCTCAATTTTGAGTCTCATAGCAAAGGGTCTGAATACTTATGTAAATAAGGTATTTCTGTTTTTATTTTCTAAAAACCTGTTTTGGCTTTGTCATTACGGGCTATTGTGTGTAGATTCATGAGGGGAAATGTATTTATTCAATTTTAGATTAAGGCTGTAACGTAACAAAATGTGGAACAATGGACGGTGTCTGAATACTTTCCGAATGCACTTTATGGTCCAATTCCCTTGTGGCATATCTATGCCTGAATATCCTGTCTGTGGAAGTGGGAAAGTGGAGAGAGAGGTGGAGTTGGGAGAGAGAAGAGGGAGACAGAGGGAGAGAGAGGAGGTTAAAGGGAAGGGAAAAATATGAAGACAGGTTTAATGGAGGGGGGAGAGAGAGGGGAGAGACAGAGGGAGAGGTTGAAGAAGGGAGGTGGAAGGAGAGAGATAGACAGGAGGGAAAAAGAGATTAAAAAGAGAGAGACAGAGCAAGAGAGGAGTGTATCATTTCTGTGAGGCCTTTCTCTATGTATCCATATTGTGATGCTAATCTTCTCCCATTGAATGCAATGTTTTCACTTAGGCATCAACTCCTTAAAGCTCACATTTTCCCATTGACTGCAATTTATTGACATAAGATTCAATTGGCTGATGCTTATCTTTTCCCATTGGAAGCAATGTACTGAGATAAACATCCTCCCTGGTGAGACTCATCTTTTTCCATTAACTGCATTGTATTTAGGAAACATCAGCTACTGTGACATTTTATCTTTTTGCAAAAACGTGCCAGGGTGACATTTTCAGGCTGATAATGGGCTGGGATGCTAGATCAAGCTCTATGGAGTTGTTCAATTGAATGCTCACCAGTTTGCAGTGTCTGCTTAAATAGGCTGATCTTGTCGCTGCCTCTCATGGCACTTGGCCCTGCCTAGTGCCAGTCCTCTTGCAAAGTGTATCCAGTTTTGCGTCCTCCGGCAATTTGCATTGCGGTAGGTCAAACTGAACTCATTAGAAGAGTCTCCAATTTAAGAGAACTTTCATTGCTCGCGTCTGGTGAGTAACATATCATTGTCTTTTGGTTGTTATCAAATTTATGCATTGACTACTTGTTCAACAAAAGTAGGCTACATGTTGGTAGTTCATTGGGAGATACCACATTATTTTCTTACTGCCATAAAATCATAGATTGTTATTTCTGTGAAATTAAAACCTAAGCAGTTGTGTTCTCATACAGGACTAATCTGAACAGATTATCTTTATTTATTTTTCTTTCATGTTTATGAAAGTGATAAAGTATTTGTTTTCACTCTCTCTTCCAGATTCTAGTTTGTGTCTTAGTGCTTCTGTACTGGCTGGCTCACAGCTCTCAGACGGCAATATGAGGCTGACATTTGGGATATTCCCCAAGGATGGCCTCAGTATGTCCCTCTCCGGAGTCACCATGGCTCTCTGTACCCTCACCCTGCTTCTAGTGGCTCTCAGGGGCCGCAAGCGAGAGGGTGCGGGACACTCCAAAGGCACCCTGCCACCGGGACCGACCCCCTGGCCCCTGGTGGGTAACCTGTTCCAGATGGGCGACCAGATCCACCTGTCCCTGACGCAGCTCCGGATGCAGTACGGAGACGTCTTCCAGATGCGTATGGGCTCCCTTGTTGTGGTGGTGCTCAGCGGCTATGCCACCATTAGGCAGGCGCTGGTTCGGCAGGGCGAGGCTTTCGCTGGACGCCCTGACCTCTTCACCTTCTCTGCCGTGGCCAATGGCACCAGCATGACCTTCAGTGAGAAGTATGGCCCCGCCTGGGTGCTCCACAAGAAGCTCTGCAAGAACGCCCTTCGCTCCTTCTCGCAGGCAGAGTCGCGGGGTCCCGACACCACCTGTCTGCTAGAGGAGCACGTGTGCGCTGAGGCAGCTGGGATGGTGGAGGCCATTTGGGAGCTATCAGAGGCGAGCGAGGGGCTAGGTCTGGACCCTGTTGTCCCGCTGGTTACGTCGGTGGCCAATGTGGTGTGTGCTCTGTGTTTCGGGAAGAGGTATGACTACAATGACAAAGAGTTCCTCACTATTGTGCACATCAACAACGAGGTGTTGCGGATCTTCGCTGCAGGCAACATGGCCGACTTCTTCCCTGTGTTCCGCTACCTGCCGAGCCCGTCCCTGCGTAAGATGGTCCAGCACATCAGCAGAATGAACAGCTTCATGGAACACAACATCGAGGAGCACCTGGAGACCTTTGACAAGGTTTGAGCCACACCTGGGTCATGCAAATTAGAGCACGCCACAGAAAACATTTATATACTTTTTCAGTGGAACATTTAAAATGAGTCCTTTTCGGGACAAGTCCATGTTGTCCCTCCCTGTTTCAGTTTTCTTCTGTTTGGTGTTTAATGAACAGACCCTGAAAGCCGTCTGATAATATTGCAATGTATGATAAGATATCCAACTGACATTCAACCGTTCTACTGTTACAGCTTGAGGTAGAGGTAAGATATGTTGATACATGTACTATTAAAACTATTGCCTAGAGGCATATATTCTGTAATGTGTATTCAGAAAGTTGACGGTAATCCTTTTTGCAGACATCAACTTGTAGAGAAATCTCTATTATAATATGACATTTAGGCTGAACTTGGTAGATAAGTAAACTGTTACAAAGATATGATCTGTGCAATCAGATTCTGGTACAGAGGCACAGAAAACCAGCCAGTCATTGAGGGATCTGTTTCATTGCTAGATGGATAGACAGAGAGAAGGAATAATGCAGGTGGGAAAGAAAGGAATAGATGGGATAGAGATATAGCGTGAGCAGAGGTAGATTAGGTAGAAAGGAAAGTTTCTTTTTGGAAAGCATGTTTTTGCTTGTGATTTTAGGTTACATATAACAGTTTGTATATTACAGTAGGGAATACATTGAACAGATAGTTATTTGAAATATTGAAATAGTTGAGTTACAATATAAGAGACCTATACTCTAGGTAGGAGGACAGGCCAGACCAGGCTTATATATATATCGGGTGAGGCTAAATTGAACCTTTGTTCTTGCGCAGGGGCTAAAATGGTCGCACGCTCTCTTTAATGAGGAATTATCAATCTGGTGGAAGACATATGCTCACATGTTTTCTAGAAGATGCTGTCATTTACTGCCAGTCTCACTCTCACAATTTGATGGTACATTTGATTGTTGGGTTGTATGTTAGGGTTTTGTGAATTTGAAAGGATTACATTTAATTTGAAATCAATATTTGGAATATGACACAGATATAACCTGGAGTGGCTAGGTTAGGACTCCCCCTGCCCATGTATAGGCTTACTTAGAGAGACATAACATATAAGCCTTATTATTAGACATTATAAGGGCTCATACAGTACCAGCCAAAAGTTTGGACACACCTACTCATTCAAGGGTTTTTCTTTATTTTTACTATTTTCTACATTGCAGAATAATAGCAAAGACATAAAAACTACAAAATAACACATATGGAATCATGTAGTAACCAAAAAAGTGTTAAACTGTGCACAGTACTACATAGAGCTATAACTACATGGAACTCTATTCCACATCAGGTAACTGATGCAAGCAGTAGAATCAGATTTTAAAAACGATAAAAATACACCTTATGGAACAGCGGGGAATAGGCACACAAGTGCTAGCATACGCACTCTACACACATGTACATTGTAGTATGGGGGTATTTTACATTTTGCATTGTAGATATGTAGTGGTGTAATACTGTTATATGATGTACTGTTTTATCTTTTGTTTTCTATGCAATGTAATTGTCTTAATGTGTTTGAAACACAGGAAGAGTAGCTGCTGCCTTGGCAGCAGATAATGGTGATCCCTAATAAATACAACAAAGCTGCAGGTATTAAGTAGAGTGTGAAGTAAAGTGTTAACTAAAGCTGTGATGATGTGTGTGTTTCCAGGACTGTATACGTGACATCACAGATGCTCTGATTGCCCTCTGTGAGGATCGGCAAGAGGATGAAGACACCGCAGTGCTGTCCAACTCCCAGATCATACACACTGTCATCGACATCTTTGGAGCAGGTGAGAGAGATGGAACAGAGAAGTTTGGCAACAAATGATTTGAAGCTCTGCTTATAAACAGCATATTAACACTAGGCTATTACACAGTATGTTCATTCTTGACAAGAAGTTTATAAACAGAACTTGGTATTATGGCTATTTCAGGGCTGTGGCTGTAGTATGTTTGCTGAGACTCGATTTCCAAATCCAGATGTCTTTTTCTTCTGGACGATCACCATTCCCAGCAGTGATGGGTTGAACAATACGTTTGAACAGACCAACTCTAGAGTAACTTAATTCATTTGGCGTTCATAGCATAGATAAGACGGTGATAACGCCGATTGTAACTAACGTTACATATGAGTTTTTTTTACATTACAGGATTCGATACCATCATAGCTGGTTTACAGTGGAGCCTCTTATACCTCATCAAGTTTCCTGACATCCAGGTCAAAATACACCAGGAGATTGGTACTGTACATCCTCTGTGTTGTAATAATTATTCCTGTATGACTGAACAGTACTTTTCCTATAGAAAACTGTAATACTGTACTGTCTGCCCTTGTAGCGCTAAATTGACTTCTTGTCTCTTTATACTTAGTCTCTTTGTACGCCTGCTTGTGTGTCTGCTTTACTTGTTAAGAATAATCACTTTGTTTTATAAAAATAGGTGAGAGGTCAGGTGTTTTATGAATGTAAGTACTTCCTGTGTTGTCAAATAGCACATCCTAATGAGCAGAGTCTCCTACAGTACCAGCCAGTTTGCCAGTTTGATAGGCCGTCTGTGCAGTTCCACACAATGATCTAATCTCTGAGAGACGTGCCCCCCCACCCTACCCCCCCATTCCGTCCTCAATGGCTAGAGACCATTGCTCGCCATGGTAACACGCAAAAGGTCATGAATTCACCAAAGCCGGAGCTATTTTTGAAGTGGGCTGAGAAAACTGGTACAGTATGTTCAGTAAGCACGATTCATTCACAGAGACAGAGAGAGAGAAAAGAGAGAGAGATTTTGGATACTTGGACAGTCTACTCTGACAGGAACAAAGGAGATCACACGCAGGGGTATTGCACCATACGAGAATCAAGCCACACAAATCATCCCCTTACTTGTGAATGGAAATGTAAGACTAGATGGCAATAATCCAATCGTCTTTCTTTCTTCCTTGGTCTCACTTTTTCTGATTTCCACTGTTCCTTTTCTCTTTTTTCCACTTTCAGGTACATTATTTTCTTTCTTCGAGGTATTTTGATTGCGACTGTATGTTTTTGCCTTTCTCTGGTTCAGACGACCACATTGGCCCAGCCAGACTACCTCGGTTTGAAGACAAGCCCAAGATGCCTTTTACTGAGTCCTTCTTATATGAGGTGTTCCGTCACACATCCTATGTCCCTTTCACCATACCACACTGGTGAGGCTCTGATAACAGGCACAGTAACAATTTGTAATATTTACATCTGAATGGTGCCTGTCTGTTAGCACGTTCAGGTCAAAGCATTATCTCTGGGGAAGTTGATATTTACACAGTCTTTTTTCCCCCCATGCTTTTCATCCCTTAAGCACCACACAAAACATCACACTCAATGGATACTTCATTCCAAAGGACACCTGTGTCTTCATCAATCAGTATCAGGTTAATCACGACATGTGAGTGTTATCTGTATGTGTTTTAAAGCACACATCTCAATTGATGTTACATTTTAGTCCTTTGTGCAGTGTTGGGGAAGTTACTCTGAAGGTATAGCTGGCCAAGTTACCAATTACTTCAGAATGGAAGAGGTTAAGCTACAGTAAAGCTACCCTTAAGAAACATATTGTTTAGTTAACTGAAGTTACTTTGGAAAAGTAGACTACAGACTACAAATTGCAAGAACAGATCACTCTGGAGTCAGATTTTATCTGATTTTAGATGTTAACAGATTGTGTAATTTAGCCTATTAAACAAAAAAACTATATTTTAAGTGAGAATTTAACAGGTCTGATGCTGAAAAAGAAAGACAATTCTTGCCTAATTCCATTCTCTTTAAAAAAAAGTAGTGTGTAGTTCCAGTAGTTAAAGCTACACCACTACATGGTAAAAAAGTAAATAACTGCTGAAAACACTACCTAGATTTGAATTGAGTTAAACTACCACCAAGCTACTGCAAAATGTAGTTACATTACTTGTTGAACTACATGTAGTTCACTCCTCCCCAACACTGAGGAGGTGACATCACCTTTTGCAGCTCTCTCACAATCTATTTGCATGTGTTTGAGTGTTCAACTGGTCTTGGTCATGTCCACTAGGCACCAACCAGCAGGGAAGGACTGAAGTGAGGGATTGACTATCTGGACTCTGCTCATTTTTGTTTCCAAGTTACGAAACGTTTTCCTTTGTGTGCTCTAATGAACACAACCCTGTTGTGGTTGTGAATGGTTGGCTGTCATTTTCCTCATTTGTAGAGATCTGTGGGGTGACCCAGACGTGTTCCGTCCCGAGCGCTTCCTGGGTAAAGAGGGACTGCTCAACAAAGACCTGACAGACAAGGTCATGATCTTCGGGATGGGGAAAAGGCGTTGCCTGGGTGATGGGTTCGCCCGGTTGGAGATGTTTGTATTCCTGACCACACTGCTCCATCGGCTGTGTATCGAGAATGTTCCGGGACAGGAGCTGGACCTCAGTACCGACTTTGGGCTCACCATGAAGCCCCGCCCCTACAGGATCAGTGTCTCGTCACGCCTCTAGATCCGTCCTGTCCGTTAAGCCATACGGCACCAACTACAGTAAGGCTACAACTGGCTTGACTGGGCAAGACCTTGCCCACATCATCATAACGCACAGAAACCATGGATACTCAGACACCAAAACATATTTACTATACAGACTGAACACAACATCTTCACCTGGCAGTGGTGTCATTACCACTGTAAACACAAACACAGTTCCTAGCTGTGAAGCGTCAAAACAGTACAAAGTGTGCAATAGTATTAAGTAGTCATAACCAAGGATTTGTTCACATCCATTTCCTCATTGGTCATCAAATGGATTGATATTTCCCTAGAAGTTGTTAAGATTTTAGTTGAAGTATGTACGTATCCTATTGTAGATATTTAAGATAAACCTATTATATACGTAACTTTAGCATTTTTATGATATCTCAGTATGCATGTAATGTTAGAATATCTATGCCTATTGGAAAACAGTATTGGTACAGGGCCATTCCCAGTATTATTTGAACTATTAGGGACAGTGATTGGTCCTTCCACCTTCATCAAGTGAAACATAATTACAAATGCCTTTTATTAATATCCTTATCTGTAGTTATTCATTCAACTAAACGCTTAGGGAGGGAGAGAGGAAGTGTTTTATTTAAGTGATCAGAGCCTTGGGCACTATGCAGCGTTCACTCAGGGTTCATTACTACTCAGCGCACTCTTCCACCCCCCCATTCATCTGTAACTCCGGGATTTTAAGAGAAGATCTCTTTCTCACTTTCTGTCTCCTTTCCCATTCCTACTGTAAGTAGTTGCCGGTGATACTCTGAGATTAAGGAGAATCACCTTATTTTTTAAAATATATATATTTTTAATATTAGACAGTCTTTGGATTCTACCAGACTTCTTTCAGAGGTTAAGATGAAAGATGAGACACGTTTGTAAAATTTTAATTTTGATGCTGTGATGTTCTATTTTATGAGATAAAACTATCACTGAAAAGCCATGACTATAAGTGTTTGAATGAGATGTGTTATTTACATTATTGTAACTTGATTGCCAGTATATGTTCCCAGAAGAATTCCACAGATGTCACAGCAGTGAAGCCATTTGAGAGACATGTCTTTATTCAGAAGACAATACACCCCTCTTTGAAATCCGATATTAATGATGTCTGTTAACACGTGTCTTGTGAAAATTACATTTTTTCATTTGTTAGTCTTTTTTGTCTTAATTTAGCATCTGAAAAGTGTGACTGAGAATAAAAACTGATGGAAGTTTGTGTATGTGGTTATACTTTGTTTGTTTTTGTTTCATTTTGGTCACAATCACTGGCATTCTCTCCAGAATTAAAGGTACATTCCTTAATTCGTGCTTCAGCCAAACGGCAGCCCTACCCACTTGGTTTGGTACAAAGCTGTGGGATGGGACTGGAGATATGTGGCCACTTTCAAATTCAGAGATTGAGATAAAAAAAATATATATATATAATTTTAAACACATTTCTAAGCTATACACTGTTTACAAAGACTGATTCTTGAAGAATTGCCTAACTGCCTAAACCCAACTGAAACCAAAATAAACTTGTTTTACTCCATTGTTTGTAAATATGTAATTGTAAACAAAGATTGTATAGCTTCAAAGCATCTCATGGTTGATTAGTCCTTGCATCCAAAGCTCCGTCTATGAATTTGAGTGGTTACATCTCTCCTGCCCCATCCCTCAACTGTTTACCAAAACAGGTGGTGGGGCGGCCGTTTTACAAAACTCAGACTGTGGATTTTTTTTGAACCTTTATTTAACTAGGCAAGTCAGTTTAAGAACAAATTGTTCTTACAGTGTGTTAACTGCCTTGTTCAGGGGTAGAATGATAGATTTTTACCTTCTCAGCTCGGGGATTCGATCCAGCAACCTTTCGGTTACTGGCCCAATTCCTCTAATCACTAGGCTACCCAGATTGAATACAGTTGTATAAGCTCAAGTACTTTATAAATCAATTAAATTAATTCCAATTTGAACTGGTTTAATGTTAAGGCTCCATGCTGTCTCTTACATGATAGATCCTGTTACAGTATATGAGCCATATGAGAAACTAATGAGCATGATTGGAATGAAGAATGGACTCAACTCAACTTTAGACCCCTTTCAAGGTGAACATATCAGATTTTTTTTTATTTCAATTCAATTTGGACAAAGAAAGGCTCTCAAACATTTGACCCTAAGTGAGTTTTAACCACATTCCTCAGGCCTCAGTATAGAGGCACAAGTGGCGACCCGTCAGTGGCGACCTGTTTATCTAAAAAATATATATATTTTGTCATTAATACGTGTCACATATCAGTTTGCAAACAATGTTAAAAAAAATGGAGTTAATAAAGTCGAATACAAACATGGTCTCTTCATTACTTTCTTGAGTAAAGCATCTCCAAAATGTAGGTGTTTCAGCCTAGCTCAGTGGTTTCTGTGGTGGAGGGTAGACAGTGGAAAATACAGAGCGTAGGGTTTGGTAATCTTCTCTAGTTGCGCCGTGATTGGCTCAGTGTTCTGTCAATCATGGGGACACTACGTCACCGCAAAATCTACAGGGAGAGCTTGAAAGTTCAAGCCCCCTTAGGTGATGCCATCTATTTACAGATGAGCTATGTACAGGTGCAGTGATCTGTGAGCTGCTCTGACAGCTGGTGCTTAAAGCTAGTGAGGGAGGTAAGAGTCTCCAGCTTCAGAGATTTTTGCAGTTCGTTCCAGTCATTGGCAGCAGAGAATTGGAAGGAGAGGAGGCCAAAGGAAGAATTGGCTTTGGGGGATGACCAGTGACATTTACCTGCTGGAGCCCGTGCTACAGGTGGGTGCTACTATGTTGACCAGTGAGCTGAAAGAAGGCAGGGCTTTATCTAGCAGAGACTTGTAGATGACCTGGAGCCAGTGGGTTTGACGATGAGTATGAAGCGAGGGCCAGCCAATGAGATCATACAGGTTGCAGTGGTGGGTAGTATATGGGGCTTTGGTGACAAAACGGATGGCACTGTGATAGACTGCATCCAATTTGTTGAGTAGAGTGTTGGAGGCTATTTTGTAAATGACATCGCCGAAGTCGAGGATCGGTAGGATGGTCAGTTTTACGAGGCTATGTTTGGCAGCATAAGTGAAGGATGTTTTGTTGCAAAATAGGAAGCTGATTCTAGATTTAATTTTGAATTGGAGATGTCTGGAAGGAGAGTTTACAGTCTAACCTAGGTATTTGTAGTTGTCCACATATTCAAAGTCAGAACTGTCCAGAGTAGTGATGCTGGACGGGCGGGCAGGTGCGGGCAGCGATCGGTTGAAGAGCATGCATTTAGTTTTACTTGCATTTAAGAGCAGTTGGAGGCCATGGAAGGAGAGTTGTATGGCATTGAAGCTCATCTGGAGGTTTGTTAACACAGTGTCCAACGAAGGGCCAGAGTTACACAGAATGTTGTCGTCTGCGTAGATGTGGATCAAAGAATCACTAGCAGCGAGAGCGACATCAATGATGTATACAGAGAAGAGAGTCGGCCGAGAATTGAACCCTGTGGCACCCCCCATAGAGACTGCCAGGGGTCCGGACAACAGGCCCTCCGATTTGACACACTAAACTCTATCGGAGAAGTAGTTGGTGAACCAAGCGAGGCAGTCATTTGAGAAACCAAGGCTGTTGAGTCTGCCAATAAAAATGTTGTGATTGACAGAGTCGAAAGCCTTAGCCAGGTCGATGAATGCAGCTGCACAGTAATGTATCTTATTGATGGCGGTTATGATATTGTTTAGGACCTTGAGCGTGGCTGAGGTGCACCCATGACCAGCTCTGAAACCAGATTGCATAGTGGAGAAGGTAAGGTGGGATTCAAAATGGTCGGTAATCTGTTTGTTAACTTGGCTTTCAAAGACCTTAGAAAGGCAGGGTAGAATAGATATAGGTCTGTAGCAGTTTGGGTCTAGAGTGCCTCCCCCTTTGAAGAGGGGTATGACTTCAGCAGCTTTCCAATCTATGGGAATCTCAGATGATACGAAAGAGAGGTTGAACAGGCTAGTGATAGGGGTTGCAATAATTTTGGCAGATAATTTAGAAAGAGAGGGTCCAGATTGTCTAGCCCGGCTGATTTGTAGGGGTCCAGATTTTGCAGCTCTTTCAGAACATCAGCTATCTGGATTTGGGTGAAGGAGAAGTGGGGGAGGCTTGGGCGAGTATCTGTGGGGAGCGCAGGGCTGTTGACCGGGGTAGGGGTAGCCAGGTGGAAAGCATGGCCAGCCATAGAAAAATGCTTATTCAAATTCTCAACTATTGTGAATTTATCGGTAGTGACAGTGTTTCCTAGCCTCAGTGCAGTGGGCAGCTGGGCGGAGTTACTCTTATTCTCCATGGACTTTACAGTGTCCCAGAACTTTTTTGAGTTTGTACTACAGGATGCAAATTTCTGTTTGAAAAAGCTAGCTTTAGCTTTCCTAACTGCCTGTGCATATTGGTTCCTAACTTCCCTAAAAAGTTGCATATCACGGGAGATATTCGATGCTAATGCAGTACGCCACAGGATGTTTTTGTGCTGGTCAAGGGCAGACAGGTCTGGAGTGAACCAAGGGCTTTATCTATTCCTAGTTCTACATTTTTTGAATGGAGCATGCCGATTTAAGATGGTGAGGAAAGCACTTTTAAGAATATCCAGGCATCCTCTACTGACGGGAGGAGGTCAATGTCATTCTAGGATAGGTCAATTAGAAAGGCCTGCTCGCAGAAGTGTTTTAGAGAGCGTTTGACAGTGATGAGGGGTGATCGTTTGACCGCAGACCCATTACGGATGCTGCCACCACCATGCTTCACCGTAGCAACTGTGCCAGGTTTCCTCCAGACGTGACGCTTGTCATTCAGGACAAAGAGTTTAATCTTGATTTCATCAGACCAGAGAATCTTTTTCTCATGGTCTGAGAGTTTTTAGGTACCTTTAAGCAAACTCCAAGCCGGCAGTCATATGCCTTTTACTGAGGAGTGGCTTCCGTCTGGCCACTCTACCATAAAGGCCTGATTGGTGGAGTGCTGCGGAGATGGGTGTCCTTCTGGAAGGTTCTCCCATTTCCACAGAGAAACTGTAGAGCTCTGTCATAGTGACCATCAAATTCTTGGTCACCTCCCAGACCAAGGCCCTTTTTCCCCGATTGCTCATTTCTAGGAAGAGTCTTGGTGGTTCCAAACTTCTTCCATTTAAGAATGATGGAGGTCACTGTGTTCTTGGGGACCTTCAATGCTGCAGAATTCTTTTGGTAAACTTCCCCAGATTTGTGCCTCGACACAATGCTGTCTCAGAGCTCTATGAACAATTATTTCATGACTTGGTGTTTGCTCTGACAATGTAATAAGATGGCGCCTACAGAGAGGGCTGCCGTGCTTCTAGCTCATAGGAAACTTTGCAGTATTTTGTTTTTATGTGTTTTTTCTTACATTATTTACCACAGGAGGATGCAATGAAGTTCCAATGAAGTTGTAGAAACATCTCAAGGATGATCAATGGAAACAGGATGCACATGAGCTCAATTTCGAATCTTATAGCAAAGGGTCTGAATAGTTATGTAAATACATTTTGCAAACAAAAAAACAAAAAAATAAATGTGCTAACATTTCTAAAAACCTGTTTTCACTTTGTCATTATGGGCTATTGTGTGAAGATTGATGAGGAAAAACAATGATTTAATCAATTTTAGAATAAGGCTGTAACGTAACAAAATGTGGAAAAAGTCAAGGGGTCTGAATACTTTCCGAAGGCACTGTGTAGATAAAAATGTATCAGTGCTCATTGGCCATTGGACATGAACATTACACAACAAGTTGGAAATCACCAATTCAACAATGAGTGGTTTGTAAGGAATCAGTGGCTAACTGCAAGCATTGCAAAGCAATCCCTCTTTCGCTTCCCTTGCCTGCTATTCGGTCTGGTCCAAGTCTGGGTTTAAGGGTCTCTTTTCCAAGCATAAAAGGATAAACATTCACATGAAACATCAAGACAGTATTACTTCTGCCGCATTCAAAACAACTGGAAACTTGGAACGGGGAAATCTTAGACTTCAGTGAGTTCAAGACAACTGTGAACTCTGAAAAAATCTCTGACTGGGAAAATACGTTTTGAATCGTCATCCAACTCGGAATTCCACATCGGGAACTCTGGCCTCTTTCTAGAGCTCCGAGCTGGAGAACACTGACGTCATGATTTGACCTTGTTATTTTCCAGAATTCCCAGTTGAAAGCACCATACATCTAGAGAATGCCAGACTTTGATGACAAAGTTTTATGACAAAATATGCCCACAAGAAGGACTGCCGCCGCACCACCTTCCTTTTCGAGTGAGCACAGAACTGTAAGTCCAAAAATGTCTTGTATGCTTCTGCATAAATAATGTATTATTCCAGGGAGGTATGTATACTGTAGCTAAGAAAGTAATACTAAGTGTATGTTGTGCATTAAGCTGTTTCCCCCTCATACTATAATTTAGCTTACTGTTCTCACTTGGTGGTGCACATGTAGCCTAAAGCTTGTTTTAGAGAAATGTCATCATCAAATATTGTAAGAGCTTTCATTGTCTGCTTATATGCCCCCTTTATTTATCATACAGTTCTGACTTGGTGTACAGGTAGAATACCGTAAGAACGCCCCATGTTCTGAAATCTGTATCTGTACATTTTAAAAGTGTTGAACAAATAGTTATTTTTACTATGTCGGTCTTAGCTCACTCATTAATGTCTTAATCAAAATTACGGTTCATTGCTCCCTTATGCCATGGTACATGGATTGTACATCTCCATTGTCAGTGGAAACCCCATATGTTTAAGCAAGTCAGCCATATCAGCTATGTTTTTTTAAAAAGGTTGCAAATGAGGCTGAATTAACTGTTTCACTGCCAGATAAGGCTCCGCTGATAGCCAGATGTAGCCGGGTAAGAATTCAATCCATGGTGCTTAAAATGAAGCTCTGCTGTTGGGACAGCTTTATGTAGACCCTAACAGTTTGTCACCTTCATAGTGCAATTCATGTATTGTGGCTTTGCTGGCATGCATCCAAAACAAAAGTGTTGAGTTTGCCCACCAAGATTTACAAGATTTACATGCTAAAATGCCACGGAGAGGCAAATCAGGATATGCAACTTGATCTTATAACAAACACTCACATTGGCCAACAGCCAGAGAAACACTCATGCTCTCTGAACTGCAGATGTACAAGCATGGCAGTTTAGGAGCATTTTTGATTTATTTTATTTGAAAGGACATCCGGAAATGGAGAGAGGGAGATACAAGGTTTAGAGGGGCATAGACTGAAATGGCCGATACGGGGGGCTTGAACCCCCATCGGGACGGGAGCTTGTGTGGTCCGGAGTAGTGAGTGTTATCTGCTACTGTACCTCAGACTCCGGCAGACAGTTTAGACATTTATTTAAAGCTCATGAGTTACCCACATTTATTCGCCTGTGTGTGGTCATAGGAGAGACTCCAACAATGTCTGTTACAGCAGAGATCATTTTGGTGGTTGAAAGAATGGTTGTTAATTAGCAAAATAGCTGTCATACTCTCTGGGGAAAGAGACACCCCCCCCCCCCCCCACCTCACCACTCATCCCATTTCCCTGACTGCCTCTGCAATGTGATCAACCCTTTGTCTCTCACTTAGTTCTAGTCCACAGAGCTCATTGTATGGATTAAACTATGGAGTTATTAAGAACAAACCAGGGTGAGCGTGTGTAGAGACAGCTCTGATCTGAAGGGGCAAATACAGCAGAAATGCATGAAAGGAATCGGTAGGTAATGTGGTGGTAAACACTCAGGGTTACAGTATGGTTTAAAAATGTTACACAATTATAATCGGCCTCATTCAAGACAAAGGGTGGTCTACTTTTAGAATGGTGGCCTCTTGGCTCAGTATATGGTTCTTATTTACACTGGACTGTTCTAGGTTAGGGTTTGACCAGGGTTAAACACCAGGGCCCCGAAAGCAGGGTAGCGCTAGTCTTAGCCTAAGGCTGTCTTGGATCATCCCTGGACATATATCACAGGCAAGCCCAGGGTTCCAATAAAGGGTCAACTACTAGACTGGATGTTCTTGGGGCCATATTTATAATAGGTTCTTATGCACTAAGGGGACAATTCAGATTTCTGAATTTATGCCTTTCCTACGCACTTCTCAGTATTTGGTATTCAAACGTACCTTATTTAGTTGCGTAACGCGCTCTGCAGGTGTGGATACCTTCCAAGAGTGTGCAAAGCTGTCAACAAGGCAAATGTGGCTACTTTGAAGAATCTAAAATCTAAAATATATTTTGATTTGTTTAACACTTTTTAGGTTACTACATGATTCCATATGTGTTTTTTCATCGTTTTGATGTCTTCACTATTATTCTACGATGTAGAAAACAAAATGTTATTTTCTTAGTCAACCTTGTGTTCTTTTTCTTTGTGTTCTTGAACGTAGCCCTGTTTCTTTGTGTTCTTGAAAGTAGCCCTGTTTTTTGTGTTCTGGAACGTAGCCCTGTCTTTCATTTTTGTTAATTGATTTCACCTGTGTTCGTTTCTCACCTGGTCTCATTAGCTCCCTATTTAGTTCAGTTCTTTCTGTTTGTATGGTTGTGAGGTATTGTTTGGTTTTGACTGCCTACCTGTGTTTGATCTTTGCCTAGGACCATGATTCTTGCCTTCTGTGAAGGCTTAACAAACATCTGCCGCGCTCCGCATGTAAATCTATACATTTTTCTCCTCTCTTCTCTTTCATTACAGAATACCTCACCTAAAAACGGAATGGATTCAGTGGAGCTACAGCGGTGCCTAACCCAGCAAGAGGAGCTTGTGGAGGAAATTTGCCATCTTCCCTGCCAGCCTATCCCTACTCTTCCGATGCCAGGTATCATAGCCCTCCTTCGTTCATACCTGGAAAATATGACGGTTTGCCTGGGAAATGTTAGGGATTTCTGACGCAATGCAGCAAATGCATTGAGCACAACCCCACTAACTTCGCCACCGACAAGAGCAGGATGGATTGTGTTGTCTCTACTCACAGGCAAAGCCCTGTATTGGGTCACCAACATATGGACTGCCAACAGCACAGAACTCTGATCCGAGAACCATTTCCACACCCTCTTCAAAGAGCTATTCGATAACTCTCCCTCCAGTTGTCCTATAGGAGACCTCCTCATAGAACTTCCACAAGGATGCAATTCAGCTGCTGTGTATGCTCTCGATGGACTGAGGCTGCTTTTCTTACCGTCTACCAAAGAGGGCTCAACAGGGAACTTCAGGTGGAGCTGGCCTGTAGAGTTGACCTTCTGGATTTAAATCAATACATTCGTATCTCCAAACGACCACCTCATCGCCGACCGCCAAAGAACTCTGCCACCCAGGAACCCGAAACCTTCTCTTTCCGTGATTAACTCATCCCGTCTGAGTCTTCCATTTCCCATGTAGTTGGGCCACGCTCCTCTCCTGTGTATCGACCGTCAAAAGTGGATCCAAGAAGGGCTCTGCCTATACTGTGAAGGGAAAGATCATCTGCTCAGCCATTGCCCTGCTCGCCCCCCCCCCCCCCAACCAAGAGATGCGAAGGGTCCCCCCGCTGCCATGCAGGATTAACACCCTGTGCAGGCATCCAATGGCCAAGGGCCTCATTGCGCACCTGACACAGAGCGTCATCCTCCAGTTTGGAGTTTTCCACACTCATGGAACTCTCATTCCCCAAACAGCCACTCATCCTCGGACACTCCTGGCTTTGTCGCCATGACCCTCGTGGCAACAAGGTGAACTACTGTCCTGGTCTTCTACCTGCTTCTCCAGTTGTCTCAGCCGACCCTACAGAGCAACCACCATTGAAGACTCTGCATCTGCAGTGCCACCCACCATACCATCTGAATACGCCCAGTACAGCAATGTCTTCAACAAAACCAAGGCCTCCACTCTGCCACCGCCACGCCCAGGAGACTGCTATTGACTTACTCCCTGGCGTGTCCCCACCGAAGGGCTGTGTTGACCCCCATCTATCCTGGAAAATGAGGCAATGGAGAACTACGTTGATGAATCATTCAATCGGTTTAATTCGTCCTTCTTCCCCGGCTTCTTCTTTGTTGGAAAAAAGGACGGTGGTCTCTATTGATTATTGTTCCCTGAATGACGTCACGGTCAAGAACCTCTTCCTCTGATTCCAGCAACCCTTGAACAAGTGGGCCGCGCCAACATCTATACTAAACTCGACCTGCGATGTACATAACCTTGTCCGTATACATGAAGGCGACCGACTGGAAGACTGCCTTTATCACCGCTCGAGGGCACTACGAATACCTGGTCATGCCCTACGGCCTTACGAACGCATTCGTCGTCTACAATCCTTTATGAATGAGGTTTCCCAAGATATGATCAACCGCTTTCTCATTGTCTACATTGATGACGTCCTGATTTACTCCCTGAAGGAACACATACAGCATGTGCAAAAGGTTCTTCATCGGCTCCTTGACCATAACCTTTGAAGACTGAAGAGTTCCTTCCATGTATCCTCAGCATCGTACTGACACCTGGAGGGGTCAGCATGGATGAGAGCAAAGTCATCACTGTCAGTAACTGGCCCAAACCCACCACTGTTAATTAACTCCAACGTTTCATTGGGTTCTCCAACTTCTATTGCCGGTTCATTCGGAACTTCAGTTCTAGGGCCGCTCCCCTCAATGCCCTTACCAGCCAAAAGACCCAGACCCTTCAATGGACTGATATCGCCCTGACTGCGTTCAACAACTTGAAACGCCTTTTCACCTCAGCTCCTGTCTTTCTCCAACCTGATCCGACCCTTCCTTTCACCTTGGAGATGGATTCCTCCGGAGTAGGAGCCATACTCTCTGGGTGGGTGGGAACACATCCCGAATCACATCCCTGTGCCTTCTTCTCCAGGAAGTTATTCCCACACAGAGGAATTACGATGTGGGGAACCGAGAACTCTGCCATCAAGCTGGCCCCCATCCTAACCGATCATCATAATCTGGAATATATCAGAAGGGCCAAGAGGTTAAACTCCAGACAAGCCTCCTGGGCTCTCTTCACACGCTTCCATTTTCATGTGACTTACTTCCCTGGAAAGAAATGTAAAAGCTGATGCTCTCTCCCGCCAGTTTGACCTTCCGACCAGTAACTCCGACCCTACACCCATTCTTCCTTCCTCTTGCATTATGGGACCGGTACAGTGGGAGGTTCACTCTGCCAAACAAGAACCTAACCTCAGACTCGGATCCTCCTGAGACACAAGCTGGGAAGCATTGTACTAGCAGCTGTTAGACCCCCCCCCCCCCCCCCCCCCCCCCCAACTGATGCAATGTCACACGTCCTTGGGGTCAGGACATCCGGGCATTACACGAACCACCGGACTTCTAGCCCAGAAGTTCTGGTGGTCCTCGCTGGCATCCAACGTAAGGGATTAGGTACTCATGTCCAGTCTGCGCCCAAACCAAAAGCCCTTGTCGTCTCCCTTCCGGGAAGCTTCAACCTTTGCCAATCCCTCACAGATCCTGGTGCCACATAGCTGTTGACTTCATCACAGACCTTCCTGAATCTTCTGGTAACACCTCCATCCTTGTCATAGTAGACAGATTTTATTTAATGTGTCTGGTTCCTCTTCATCTACCTAATGCCATGGAATTGGCGGAGTGTGTTCCGTCTGTATGGGATTCCGGAGGACATTGTCTCTCCCAAGTTTGTCTCCCTGGTACTGTCCCAGCTGTCGACACTGGTCACCGGCATCTGCAGGAAGCCTCTAATACCCAGAAACACTTTGCTGACAGACGCTGCTGACAGACTCCTTCACCCTGGACAGCATGTGTGGCTCTCTACCAGAGACATCCGCCTCCCCTGCAAAAAGTTCTGTCCTCACTGCATTGGTCCCTTCAAGATGACCCATTGCATCAACCCTGTCACTTACTGACTCCAGTTACCCCGTCAGTATAAAATCTCCTCATCCTTCCATGTGCCTCTGTTAAAATCGGTCACCCACAGTCCTCTTCATCCTCCAGTCTCTACCCGCAATGCACCCCCACCGTTGGATGTCGGAGGGGAACCTGAGGTTGTGCAAACTTCCGGCGCCGACAGAGATGGCCGCCTCGCTTCGCGTTCCTAGGAAACTATGCAGTTTTTTGTTTTTTTACGTGTTATTTCTTACATTAGTACCCCAGGTCATCTTAGGTTTCATTACATACAGTCGAAAATAACTACTGAATATAAGATCAGCATCAACTCACCATCAGTACGACCAAGAATATGTTTTTCGCGACGCGGATCCTGTGTTCTGCCTTACAAACAGGACAACGGAGTGGATCCTATGCAGCGACCCAAAAAAACGACTCCGAAAGAGAGGGAAACGAGGCGGTCTTCTGGTCAGACTCCGGAGACGGGCACAGCGCGCACCACTCCCTAGCATTCTTCTTGCCAATGTCCAGTCTCTTGACAACAAGGTTGCTGAAATCCGAGCAAGGGTAGCATTCCAGAGGGACATCAGAGACTGTAACGTCCTTTGCTTCACTGAAACATGGCTCACTGGAGAGACGCTATCCGAAGCGGTGCAGCCAACGGGTTTCTCCACACATCGCGCTGACAGAAACAAACATCTTTCTGGGAAGAAGAGGGGCGGGGGCGTATGCCTCATGGCCAACGTGACATGGTGTGATGAAAGAAACATACAGGAACTCAAATCCTTCTGTTCACCTGATTTAGAATTCCTCACAATCAAATGTAGACCGCATTATCTACCAAGAGAATTCTCTTCGACTATAATCACAGCCGTATATATCCCCCCCCCCAAGCAGACACATCGATGGCTCTGAACGAACTTTATTTAACTCTTTGCAAACTGGAAACAATTTATCCGGAGGCTGCATTCATTGTAGCTGGGGATTTTAACAAGGCTAATCTGAAAACAAGACTCCCCAAATTTTATCAGCATATCGATTGCGCAACCAGGGGAGGAAAGACCTTGGATCATTGTTACTCTAACTTCCGCGACGCATATAAGGCCCTGCCCCGCCCCCCTTTCGGAAAAGCTGACCACGACTCCATTTTGTTGATCCCTGCCTACAGACAGAAACTAAAACAAGAGGCTCCCACGCTGAGGTCTGTCCAACGCTGGTCCGACCAAGCTGACTCCACACTCCAAGACTGCTTCCATCACGTGGACTGGGAGATGTTTCGTATTGCGTCAGATAACAACATTGACGAATACGCTGATTCGGTGTGCGAGTTCATTAGAACTTGCGTTGAAGATGTCGTTCCCATAGCAACGATTAAAACATTCCCTAACCAGAAACCGTGGATTGATGGCAGCATTCGTGTGAAACTGAAAGCGCGAACCACTGCTTTTAATCAGGGCAAGGTGTCTGGTAACATGACCGAATACAAACAGTGCAGCTATTCCCTCCGCAAGGCTATCAAACAAGCTAAGCGCCAGTACAGAGACAAAGTAGAATCTCAATTCAACGGCTCAGACACGAGGCATGTGGCAGGGTCTACAGTCAATCACGGACTACAGGAAGAAATCCAGCCCAGTCACGGACCAGGATGTCTTGCTCCCAGGCAGACTAAATAACTTTTTTGCCCGCTTTGAGGACAATACAGTGCCACTGACACGGCCTGCAACGAAAACATGCGGTCTCTCCTTCACTGCAGCCGAGGTGAGTAAGACATTTAAACGTGTTAACCCTCGCAAGGCTGCAGGCCCAGACGGCATCCCCAGCCGCGCCCTCAGAGCATGCGCAGACCAACTGGCCGGTGTGTTTACGGACATATTCAATCAATCCCTATACCAGTCTGCTGTTCCCACATGCTTCAAGAGGGCCACCATTGTTCCTGTTCCCAAGAAAGCTAAGGTAACTGAGCTAAACGACTACCGCCCCGTAGCACTCACATCCGTCATCATGAAGTGCTTTGAGAGACTAGTCAAGGACCATATCACCTCCACCCTACCTGACACCCTAGACCCACTCCAATTTGCTTACCGCCCAAATAGGTCCACAGACGATGCAATCTCAACCACACTGCACACTGCCCTAACCCATCTGGACAAGAGGAATACCTATGTGAGAATGCTGTTCATCGACTACAGCTCGGCATTCAACACCATAGTACCCTCCAAGCTCGTCATCAAGCTCGAGACCCTGGGTCTCGACCCCGCCCTGTGCAACTGGGTACTGGACTTCCTGACGGGCCGCCCCCAGGTGGTGAGGGTAGGCAACAACATCTCCTCCCCGCTGATCCTCAACACTGGGGCCCCACAAGGGTGCGTTCTGAGCTCTCTCCTGTACTCCCTGTTCACCCACGACTGCGTGGCCACGCACGCCTCCAACTCAATCATCAAGTTTGCGGACGACACAACAGTGGTAGGCTTGATTACCAACAACGATGAGACGGCCTACAGGGAGGAGGTGAGGGCCCTCGGAGTGTGGTGTCAGGAAAATAACCTCACACTCAACGTCAACAAAACTAAGGAGATGATTGTGGACTTCAGGAAACAGCAGAGGGAACACCCCCCTATCCACATCGATGGAACAGTAGTGGAGAGGGTAGCAAGTTTTAAGTTCCTCGGCATACACATCACAGACAAACTGAATTGGTCCACTCACACAGACAGCATCGTGAAGAAGGCGCAGCAGCGCCTCTTCAACCTCAGGAGGCTGAAGAAATTCGGCTTGTCACCAAAAGCACTCACAAACTTCTACAGATGCACAATCGAGAGCATCCTGGCGGGCTGTATCACCGCCTGGTATGGTAACTGCACCGCCCTCAACCGTAAGGCTCTCCAGAGGGTAGTGAGGTCTGCACAAAGCATCACCGGGGGCAAACTACCTGCCCTCCAGGACACCTACACCACCCGATGTCACAGGAAGGCCATAAAGATCATCAAGGACATCAACCACCCGAGCCACTGCCTGTTCACCCCGCTATCATCCAGAAGGCGAGGTCAGTACAGGTGCATCAAAGCTGGGACCGAGAGACTGAAAAACAGCTTCTATCTCAAGGCCATCAGACTGTTAAACAGCCACCACTAACACGGACACTGACTCAACTCCAGCCACTTTAATAATGGGAATTGATGGGAAATGACGTAAATATATCACTAGCCACTTTAAACAATGCTACCTTATATAAATGTTACTTACCCTACATTATTCATCTCATATGCATACGTATATACTGTACTCTATATCATCGACGGTATCCTTATGTAATACATGTATCACTAGCCACTTTATACTATACTATGCCACTTTGTTTACATACTCATCTCATTTGTACATACTGTACTCGATACCATCTACTGTATCTTGCCTATGCTGCTCTGTACCATCACTCATTCATATATCCTTATGTACATATTCTTTATCCCCTTACACTGTGTACAAGACAGTAGTTTTGGAATTGTTAGTTAGATTACTTGTTATTACTGCATTGTCGGAACTAGAAGCACAAGCATTTCGCTACACTCGCACTAACATCTGCTAACCATGTGTATGTGACAAATAAAATTTGATTTGATTTGACATCTGCTGTGCTCTGCGCATGAATCTACACCTCTTTCTCCTGGCGTACTCATTACAGGTGTGTCCAAACTGTTGACTGGTACTGTAAATTTATGCTTCATCCAGTATAAACTAATGTATAGAATTTATTATACAAGACAAAATTCACTAATTCTATAGCACAATGGCAGAGTCATGTCTCAAGCGTAAAACTAATGATGACTCAATAATCCATGCTTTCTGGGAATGCTATGAAGTTGTTGGCGGTGCTAGAAAGTTGGCTGTCAGATGTATTACAATGTACCTGTACTTCTTATCCTTCTGTCTGCATGTTTCAAGACATGGCATGTGGGGGTGTAGTGAGACCCAATGTGCTGGATGATTCTCTCATCTTGAAAGAAACAGTCGGAATTTTACATACACCTTAGCCAAATACATTTAAACTCAGTTTTTCACAATTCCTGACATTTAATCCTAGTAAGTTACAATATATCCTAGTATATTCCCTGTCTTAGGTCAGTTAGGATCACCACTTTATTTTAAGAAGGTTAAATGTCAGAATAATAGTAGAGAATGATTTTTCAGCTTTTATTTCTTTCATCACAACCCCTCAGGAAACAATGGATATAGATACTTTTGTACCTGTTTCCTCCAGCATCTTCACAAGGTCCTTTGCTGTTGTTCTGGGATTGATTTGCACTTTTCACACCAAAGTACGTTCATCTCTAGGAGACAGAATGCATCTCCTTCCTGAGCGGTATGACTGCTGCGTCGTTCCATGGTGTTTATACTTGCATACTTTTTTGTTTGTACAGATGAACATGGTACCTAAAGGCATTTGGAAATTGCTTCCAAGGATGAACCAGACTTGTGGAGGTCTAGTCAATTTAGTGTATGTAAACGTCTGACCCACTAGATTTGTGACACAGTGAAATAATCTGTCTATAAACAATTGTTGGAAAAATTACTTGTGTCATGCACAAAGTAGATGTCCTAACCGACTTGCCAAAACAATAGTTTGTTAATAAGAATTTTGTGGCATTTTAATGACGCCAACTTAAGTTTATGTAAACTTCCGACTTCAACTGTATTTTGTTCAGCATATTTTCTACCTGCATAGTTACAGAAGTAGAGAATGTGCCAACTGAAACCTTGCCTTCGATTTGAGCAGCATCACACGCACACTTCACACGGCAACAAAATGAACATGCACATAACATTTATGATTTGTTTTTTGTTTTTAAACAAGTTTGACATTTTCACAGAATAAGGTACAATACCTGCATATAGAGCTATAGAAACAGAGGCATTCAGTTAAATGTCTCAACTGTATCCATGCCTGTTGGATTTTTAAAGAAATAACTCTCCAGTGCCTCAACATGCTAACATGTAATGGTAATAACAACAGAGAGCTAGCAGTTCGTGTTCAACATTATATGGTGAACATTCCATTGAGGTTGTGCAAAGAGTGCATTTGGAAAGTATTCAGACCCCTTGACTTTTTCTGCATTTTGTTCCTCGTCAATCTACACAATACCCCATAATGAAAAGGCAAAAAAGGCTTAATTTTTTTTTCAAATGTATAGAAAATTGACCTGAAATCAGTTACATAAGTATTCAGACCCTTTACTCAATACTTTGAAGCACCTTTGACAGCGATTGCAGCCTCGAGTCTTCTTGGGTACAATGCTACAAGCTTGGCCCACAATTATTTGGGGAGTTTCTGGTCTCTCCAGAGATGTTTGATCGGGTTCAAGTCCGGGCTCTGGCTGGGCAACTCAAGGACATTCCTAGACTTGTCCCGAAGCAACTTCTGCGTTGTCTTGGCTGTGCGCTTAGGGTTGTTTTCCTATTGGAAGGTGAACCTCAAACTAAATCAAAGTTTATTTGTCACGTGCACTGACTTCAACCGGTGTACACCTTACAGTGAAATGATTACTTACAAGCCCTAACCAACAGACTTGGCGCTCCGGTCCTCTGACACCGCCCAGTGTAGAGGTCCTGGATGGCAGGCAGCTTAGCCCCAGTAATGTACTGGGCTGTACCCCTCGGTAGTGCCTTGTTGGAGGTCGAGCAGTTACCGTACCAGGCAGTGATGCAACCAGGATGCTCTCGGTGTTTCAGCTTTAGAAACTTTTGAGGACCCATGCCAAATCTTTTTTGTTTCCTGAGGGGGAATGGGTTTTGTCGTTTCCTCTTCATGACTGTCTTGGTGTGTTTGGACCATTATAGTTTGTTGGTGATGTGGACACCAAGGAACTTGACGCTCTCAACCTGCTCCACGAAAGCCCCGTCGATGAGAATGGGAGCGTGCTTGGTCCTCCTCTTTTTTGTGGTCACAATTATCTCCTTTGTATTGATTAGGTTGAGGGATAGGTTGTTATTCTGGCACAACTCGAACAGGTCTCTGACCTCCTCCCTATAGGCTGTCTCGTCATTGTCGGTGATCAGGCCTACCACTGTTGCGTTGTCTGCAAAATGAATGATGGTGTTTGAGTCGTGCCTGGCCATGCAGTCGTGGGTGACCAGGGAGTACAGGAGGGGACTGGGCACGCACCTCCGAGGGGCTCCAGTGTTGAGGATCAGTGTGGCAGATGTGTTGCTACCTACCCTCACTACAAGGGGCGGCCTGTCAGGAAGTCCAGGATCCAGTTGCAGAGGGAGGTGTTTAGTCCTAGGGTACTTAGCTTAGTGATGCGCTTTGAGGGCACTATAGTGTTGAACGCTGAGCTGTAGACAATGAATAGCCTTCTCACATAAGTGTTCCTTTCGCGCAAATGGGAAAGGGCAGTGTGGAGTGCAATAGAGATTGGATCTGTTGGGGAGGTAAGCAAATTGGAGTGAGTCCAGGGTTTCTGGGATAATGGCATTAATGTGGGCCATTACCAGCCTTTCAAAGCACTTCATGGCTATGGATGTGAGTGCTACAGGTCTGTAGTCATGTAGGCAGGTTACCTCAGTCCCTGTGCCCAAGAGCACTATGGTGGTCTGCTTGAAGCATTTTGGCATTAGACTCAATCAGGGACTTGTTGAAAATATCAGAGACACCTGTCAGTTGGTCAGCACATGCCTGCAAGAGCATGGAGAGCATGATCACACAGTCATCCGGAGCAGGCGACGCTCTCGTGCATGCCTCATTGTTGCTTGCCTCGACGTGAGCATAGAAGTGATTTTTAACTCATCTGGTAGGCTCGTATTACTGGGAAGCTCACGGCTGTGCTTCACTTTGTAGTCTGTAATCATTTTCAGGCCCTGCCACATCCGATGAGCGTTGGAGACGGTGTAGTACGATTCAATCTTAGACCTGTATTGGCGCTTTGCCTGTTTGATATTTTGTTGGAGAGCATAGCAGGATTTCTTATAAGCTTCCGAGCCACCTTGAAAGTGGCAGCTCTACCCTTTAGCTCAGTGCGGATGTTGCCTGTAATCCATGGCTTCTGGTTGGGGTATGTACGTACAGTCACTGTGGGGACGACATCCTCAATGCACTTATTGATGATCGGAAGAATCCCGGAACATTTTCCAGTCTGTGATAGCAAAACAGATCTGTAGTTTAGCATCTGCTTCATCTGATCACTTTTTTTATAGACCGAGTCACTGGTGCTTCCTGCTTAAATTTTTTCTTGTAAGCAGGAATCAAGAGGATATAATTATGGTCAGATTTGCCAAATGGAGGGAGAGCTTTGTATGTGTCTGTGTGTGGAGTAAAGGTAATCTAGAATTTTGTTTTCCTCTGGTTGCGCATTTAACATGCTGATAGAAATTAGGTAAACTGATTAAGTTTCCCTGCATTAAAGTCCCCGGACACTAGGAACTCCGGTTCTGGGTGAGCGGTTTCCTGTTTGGTTATTTCCTTATACAGCTGACTCAGTGCCGTCTTAGTGCCAGCGTCTGTGGTGGTAAATAAACAGCAATGAAAAAAATAGATAAACTCTCTTGGATAATAGTGAGGTCTGCAGCTTATCATGAGATATTCTACTTCAGGAGAGCAAAATCAAGAGACTTCCTTTGCTTACATGAACCAGCTGTTTACAAATATACACAGACCGCCCCCCTTCGTCTATTCTATCTAGCCGGTGCAGCGTATATCCCGCTCACTGAATGTTTTCCATGTCGTCATTCATCCACGATTCGGTGAAACATAAGACATTACAGTTTTTGATGTCACGTTGGTAGGATATTCGTGATCGTACCTCATCTAATTTATTGTACGTTGGCAAGTCATGTTGATGGTAATGGCAGATTTCACACTCGCCGTTGGCGGATCCTTACGAGGCACCCCGCCCTGTGTCCTCTACTTGCGTCTCTTGCCAATGACTGCGATTTTGGCTTTGTCAGGTGTCTGAAACGCATCCCGTGAGTCCTGCTTGTTGAAGATAAAATATTTGTCTAATCCGAGGTGACTGCTCGCTGTCCTGGATTGCAGAAGTTATTTTTTTGCCGTAAGACACGGTGGCAGAAACATTATGTACAAAAATAAGTTACAAATAACGTGAAAAAAAACGAAACATAATGGCACAATCGGTTAGGCGCCTGTAAAACGGCTGCCATTTCTTCCGGCGCCATCTTGTTCTACCTTCACCCCAGTCTATGGTCCTGATCGCTCTGGAGCAGGTTTTCATCAAGGATTGCACTGTACTTTACTCCGTTCATCTTTCCCTCTCTCCTGACCAGTCTCCCAGTCCCTGCCGGTGGAAAAACATCCCCACAGCATGATGCTGCCACCACCATGCTTCACTGTAGGGATGGTGCCAGGTTTCCTCCAGATGTAACGCTTAGAATTCAGGCCAAATAGTTCAATCTTGGTTTCATCGCACCAGAGAATCTTGTTCCTCATGGTCTGAGAGTCTTTAGCCCACTTGGAGTTTGCCAAAAGGCACCTATCTGTGCCATTTACAGAGAAGTGGATTCCGTCTGGCCACCCTATGATAAAAGGCCTTATTGGTGGACTGCTGCAGAGATGGTTGTCCTTCGGGAAGATTCTCCCATCTCCACAGAGGGACTCTGGAGCTCTGTCCGTGACCATCGGGTTCTTGATCACCTGTCTGACCAAGGCCCTTCTCCCCTGATTGCTCAGTATGTCCGGGCGACCAGCTTTAGGAAGAGTCTTGGTGCTTCCATACTACTTCCATTTAAGAATGATGGAGGCTACGGTGTTCTTGAGGACCTTCAATGCTGCAGACATTTTTTGGTACCCCCAGATCGGTGCCTCAACACAATACTGTCTAGGAGCTTTAAGGACAATTCCTTCGACCTCATGGTTCGTTTTTTTTCTCTGACATACACTGTCAACTGTGGAACCTTATATAGACAAGTGAGTGCCTTTCCAAATCATGTCCAATCTATTGAATTGACCACAGGTGAACTCCAATCAATTTCTAGAAACATCAAGGATGATCAATGGAAACAGGATGCACCGGAGTTAAATTTAGAATCTCATAGCAAAGGGTCTGAATACTTATTTACATAAGGCATTTCTGTTTCAATACATTTGCAAAATTGTCTAAATCTGTGTAGATTGAGTTATTTTTTAAAATGTAATGCCTTCTAGATTAAGGCTGAAACGTAACAATGTGTAAAAAGTGACGGGAATGTACAGTAACATTCTGAACAAACAAAATTCCAACTCAATGTATGGAAAGTTTTTTTAAAACAACTTTGGTATACCAAAGTAAAAACTATCTTGTTCATAACCTTAGGGAACAAAATGACCTTGCTACACTCACAACAGTAGACAAGCCCATTTTGGATTTGAATTTGTACTTTTATTGACACCTGCTGGGACATATTGTGTGTGTGTATATACAGTATAACACCAGAAGAGGAAACCACAGAGAGAAATGAGTAAAAGAGAAACCAGTGGAATCAAGCTCACCAGTGGTAACACAGTTTCAGAAAAGGCCAGTTCGTATCCAATCCACTCCCCTCAAACAACTAAAACCCAGGCATCCTTTCAGCCCCCACCCACCCCTCCTCCTGTTGCCTGTTCCGAATGCTCTAATTTTATTGGACTCCCCGTCGTTCTCAAAACCAACATGACAGGGCCTTTGCGTGTTTGAGTGTGACCCTGTCTGTTCCCTGCTATGGGATCTGACTGCGTGACAGTGGCTGGCCATGGGCAGCTCAGTGCGGGCCTCTACCTGCCAAGCGAATGCTAATGCACTTCACACTGAATGATTTTCCCACAATAGAAGCACAAACTGGCCAAGTGACTTCCTAATTGCCACGCTGGTCCTCTGGAGGCCCCTGTGGGCCTCATTCTGCTGCCCAGGGGCTCCCATTAACACCCTGCACGCAATGCCCCCCCCCCCCCCCCCGCCCGCCATAAATCTAGCCCCCAGCCAGACAGTAGACATACAATACATACTGTACACACGCTTAGACATGCTCACACACACACGCATGCACACACAAACACAGTACACATAGGTCCAATCCCAATTGGACCCGTAAGCCCTATGCACTAGTGGAGAGCTGAGAGGATTTGACAGGTGTAATGAAGAGCTCCACCTTGCCCTCTAACAGGCTTGGTGGAAGTTTCATCATATTGGTTAGTGGTTAGAGCATTGGACTAGTAACTGGAAGGTTGCAAGTTCAACCCCCTGAGCTGACAAGGTACAAATCTGTCATTCTGCCCCTGAACAGGCAGTTAACCCAGTGTTCCCAGGCCGTCATTGTAAGTAAGAATTTGTTCTTAACTGACTTGCCTGGTTAAATAAAGGTTAAAAAAAATGTATTGCGCCTTACACTGATCAAATCCTCTCACTATACATCATGCAAAGAAAAACCCAAGAAAGAGTTGCCTTTTCAGACAAAACCATGATACTATGCGGAATGGTTACCTATGTTCTGCATACTACAGTTTATCCATTTCCTGGGGCTCCAGCCAGGTAAGGATGAAGAGATGTGAGTTCAGCATTTTGTACGCATATGGGCATGGACCATTTTTTAAAACATTTTCTTATAGGTGAGTGTGTTTTATAGCTGTGTGTTGTTGTCTGGGTCTTTGGTCCCGGTGTGTTTGGTAAATATCTCTCACATGAGAGAGATTAGCATGGTCAGGGGTCCAGAAACATATTTACAAATAATTTACCGCAAGAAGCCAAAACAGTTATTATCGGCCTAAAATGTAATAATTTCAAACCTTGACATTTGTATATGATCACGTATCTCTCTTATGTGTGGGAATGCTTTGGAACAGATTTCTAAAATTGTTTGCTAGTGTTATTACAGTTTTATGTCAAACAATAAATAAAATTAAAAAAACAACCCCAGGACGCCAGTTGGGCAACCCTGCTATAGGGCAGCTCTGATGACATCTCCCAGAGCACTCAGACTTGTTAATGGGGCTATCCTCTTATAGAAAGAGCGGGAATGGAGGGAGGAACAGAGAGAGAGCGAGAGAAAGACAGGAGTATTCAACAATGATATCCATGGGGGGAAATTTTATTTATATATATATATATATATATATATATATATATATATATATATATATATATAGTACTAAACAAAAGTTTGGACACCTATTCAAGGGGTTTTCTTTATTTTTACAATTTTCTACAAATCATAAAGTAAACAAAAAAGTGTTAAACAAATCAACATATTTTCTATTCTTCAAAGTAGCCACCCTTTGTCTTGACAGCTTTGCACACTCTTGGCTTCTCTCAAACAGCTTCACCTGGAATGCTTTTCCAAAAGTCTTGAAGGAGTTCCCACATGCTGAGCACTTGTTGGCTGCTTTTCCTTCACTCTGAGGTTGGGTGATTGTGGAGGCCAGATCATCTGATGCAGCACTACATCACTCTCCTTCTTGGTCAAATAGCCCTTACACAGCCTGGAGGTGTATTGGGTCATTGTCCAGTTGAAAAACAAATCATAGTCCCACTAAGCGCAAACCAAAGGTGATGGCGTATTGCTGCAGAATGCTGTGGTAGCCATGCTGGTTAAGTGTGCCTTGAATTCTTGTTCCGGATTGACTGACCTTCATGTCTTAAAATAATGATGGACTGTCATTTCTTTTTGCTTATTTGAGCTGTTCTTGCCATATTATGAAATGGGTATTTTACCAAATAGGGCTATCTTCTGTATAACAACCCTACCTTGTCAGGACACAACTGATTGGTTTAAACACATGAAGAAGGAAATTAATTCCACAAATGCAATTTTAACAAGGCACACGTGTTAATTGAAATGGATTATAGTTGACTAACTCATGAAGCTGGTTAAGAGAATGCCAAGAGTGTGCAAAGCTGTCAAGGCAAAGGGTGGCTACTTTGACAAATCTCAAATATAACATTTTTATTTGTTTCTTTTTTTTTATTACTACATGATGTGTTATTTCATAGTTGATGTCTTCCCTATTACTCTACAATGTAGGAAATAGTAAAAATAATGAAAAACCCTTGAATGATTAGGTGTGCCCAAACTTGACTGATACTGTATATAGATATTTTATTTCTCAAATCTCAATTTTCAGCTCAATGAGTACTATTTCACAACCAAAATCTTTTATAAATCTTTGAGATATGGAGTGAGCGTTAAATGCGCACCGGCTGTTGCGAGGGCATAGGTCTCATTGGTAGTAGCCTACAACTGCTAAGTTTTTAGGGCATTACATTTATTGTTGGATTAATACTTAGCTACTAGCAGTGGGTATTAGTTAATGTGTTTGATTTTCCACTTCCTCAGGTGTTGAGCCCCAAATGAATTAGCCTATGATATTAGTTAGTGTACAGAAAGATGCACACTATATATACATAAGTATGTGGACACCCCTTTAAATTAGTGGGTTCAGCTATTTCAGCCACAACCGTTGCTGACAGGTGTACAAAATCGAGCACATAGCCATGCAGTCTCCATAAACAAACATTGGCAGTAGAATGGCCTTACTAAAGAGCCCAGTGACTTTCAACGTGGCACCGTCATAGGATGCCACCTTTCCAACTAGTCAGTTCATCAAATTTCTGCCCTGCTAGAGCTTCCCCGGGATAACTGAAGAGTGTGCAAAGCTGTCATCAAGGCAAAAGGTGGCTACTTTGAAGAATCTCAAATATTAAATATATTTGGATTTGTTTAACACTTTATTAGTTACTACATGTTTCAAAATGTGTTATTTCATAGTTTTGATGTCTTCACTATTATTCTACAATGTAGAAAATAGTACATAAAGAAAAACCCTAATGAGTAGGTGTGCCCAAACTTTTGACAGGTACTGTATATATATTTATTTCCTGTTTACTTTATTCATATTTTTTGATTGTATCATATTTTCTGTGCAAAACAGTATTATGACATGAGGTAGAATTAAGAAGGATGGTATCAGGGTTGTGAGAGCCAGTCATTGTGCTAAAACCCTGCGATCTACTCTTACATGTGCCTTGCTTGGCAGCTATCCCTCTCTGAGCCCTGGTCTGTAATGATGTACCTACTATTCACTCACTCTGACTAAACCAATTTAACAGGGCCCCTTTGAAATGGGGTGCGGGCGTTTGGGTGTACTGGTGGCTGCGATATGGCGGTTGGCGCAGGCCTGCTGAAACATGGTGAAGAGCTCCACGGTGCTGGGGACCTCCTTTGTCTCTGCTCCCTGGGCAAACACAAGCCCCTTTCTGTTCCTCTTAATCTCCGCCCGCCTACTCAGGACCTTGGTCCACTCACAAAGAGGTCCTGGAGCCAGTCATTATACAGCTCCAACATGTAGGGAGAGAGTAGCACGAAGAGGAGAGGAGAAAGGAGACGAGGAAGGGGGGGGGGGGGGGGGAAGGAGAGAGGAGAAAAAGGAGACAAGAGGAAGAGGGGGGAGGAGAGAGGAGAAAATTTGATGATGTCTTTTTATGTTTACGATAAGGTGTATTTGCTTCTTGTTGCCGATGTACAATAGGCAAATAATTTCTCCTCGCTCAGTGAGACTTCTCAGCCCTCACCTTAAAGTCAAACTTGGTGGCATTCTCCTGGAGGATGTCAAATATAGCTCTGAACGCTCTCAGCATGCATGATGCCTGGGCTTCTCTGGTCTCTGTCACCCACCATGGTGAATGTCTTTCCGTAGCCTGTCTGAATGTACGCAATGATACACACGTTGTAGCCGTCGATGGCTGACTGGATCAGGCTGGAAACATGACTGGTTCAAACAGGTATGCTTAATGTCCTCGAGCTACTGTGGGCCAGCGAAAACAATGGCAACAATCAAGAGCAGGGGGTTGGGTTTAGTTAAACAACAACGTACAAGAAGAACAAAATTCTCAATTGAAAAAATACCTTTGAGTACATTTCCAGTTCAACCACCTCAACTGAACCCATTCAACCACTGATTAAGCTCAAGCAATCAGTGTTCAGAACTGTATTTTGTGACAGACTTGCTGAATCTGCGATGGGGGTAAAGAGGTTAGGGATGGGCTTTGGCAGAGGCTTTCCTCCTTTCTTGTTTCCTTTAGTTCACTTTTAACCAATAAAATGATGTTAAGATTGGCAGCATCACATGTTGGTGTTTTGGAACACATCTTCCTGGGAGCTCTCACCGCTGAATACCCGGTGGAACTGGAACTCTCTTGGCCCCCTTGGCGTTTCCACGGTAACAGAGTAATCGTCCAGATGCTCCACGGCAATGGCCCCTCCCTGAGCTGGCTTGGCCTGGCTCATTGGTCGTATCCGACAGAACACCAACATGTAATCTGCACCACGACAAAGCAACCGCAAAGGTCAAGCGACCCCACACTGTACAGTACTGAAGTTGCGCCTAAGCTTAAGCTCAGCTGAAATAGTCTTTGGGCACGTAGAAGACCTGCATTCAAACCTAGTCGGTCCCAATGATAGATAACTACATTTCATGTCCTCCACCATGTTGTAGTATTTATTCCTCATTGTCCACTCTGAAGTGTAGTTCTCCACGACTTTCCTATTCTCCTCTCTCACCTGTTTTAGCTCTAGGAAGAGTCTTGGTGGTTCCAAACTTCTTGCATTTAAGAATGATTGAGGCCATGGTGTTCTTGAAGACCTTCAAAGCTGCACAATCCTGTCTCAGATCTCTACGGACAATTCCTTCGACCTCATGGTTTTTGCTCTGACATGCACTGTCAACTGTGGGACTTTAAATATACAGGTGTGTGCCTTTCCAAATCATGTCCAATCAATTGAATTTACCACAGGTGGACTCCAATTAATTTGTATAAACATCTCAAAGGATGATCAATGGAAACAGGATGCACCTGAGCTCAATTTCAAGTCTCATAGCAAAGGGTCTGAATACTTAAGTAAAAAGGGATATCTGTTGTTTATTTTCTAAAAACCTGTTTTGGTTTTGTCATTGTCGGCTATTGTGTGTAATTTAATTTAAAATGACAAATTAACTTTTGAAATGAATAGCTTCTCCTTTTCAGAAGTCATTGAAAATAAAAGCAACGTTTTTATTAAGGAATTGGAATTTCAGTTTACCACCTGAATTGACTGACTTCGATTTGAATTGAGCCCAACCCTGCTGTACTCGATCACACTACAGAAAGATCTGCAGTTTACATATCATGTTGTTACACAAAGAGACACAGCGACACATAGGTCAACGTAATAGTGACCACACACACACACACACACACACACACACACACACACACACACACACACACACACACACACACACACACACACACACACACACACACACACACACACACACACACACACACACACAATTACATTACCAGAGAGAGAAGGGCTGGAACCAACTCTGATACAGTCCAAAGCCTTCCGGGAAATCTCACATTCCCTCAGTGTCTCCAGTAGCAAAAACACATTAGATGCATGCTCATCAGATGGGTCCAACCAGTGGTACAGAACATTATTCACTCAATAACAAGAGGCACCATATCCGTTTAATTTGGCCCATATCTAAAGGGTACTATGTAATATAGGGGTTAGCTATGGTCTCTTTAGTGCTTCCACACAGGTTTCCATTCAAAAGGTTGTTGGTTCAAAACTTACCGCAACCCTTAGCCTAACCGTAGCTTCATGTCCATATCCTGGTTCAACCCTTATCCTACCCTGAACTCTAATCCTAACTGTAGCTTCATGTCCATATCACGGTTCAACACTATCCTTAGCCTCAACCCTAACCAATTGGGACTACTTGACTTAGCACAACCACATTTTTTCTTCCCTTAAGGCAGAGATGCCCTAAGAACAAGATTGAATAAGGAAGATTCCATGGCTGGAAAGGAAGCTACGGTAAGTCAAAGACATTTTCATGGGATGGAAATCAGCATTGTAGTTTGTATACTGACCATTCTGGGTCAGGATTGTCCTCCTCTTTGCAATTGTGGTCATCTGCTGTCATATTATATTAAAATGTTTCCATTCTAGTTATATAACAGACACTCTTATCCAGAGTGACTTTCAGTTAGTGCATTCATCTTAAGATGGCTAGGTGGGCCAACCAGATTTCACAGTTGTAGTGAGTACATTTTTCCTTAATAAAGTAGTTGTGACATATAGTCAAGCTTCTCTCTTGCGGTTCTCCTCACGGTTCTTTAAGGGACAGTTTTCCAGACACTAATTAAACCTAGACCTGGACTAAAAAGCCTTCACAAAGGAGATTCTCCATTGAAAGCACATTTTAGTCCAGGACAAGGACTAACCTGTGTCTGGGAAACTGGCCCTCAAGCAGTGCTCCTTCCTTTTTTCTTTCCATAGCTTCAATGATGATAATAAATATCAGTGCTATATCGTCAATGCTGGTGCCCTGGGGCTTTAGTTCTGGATTTCCGAGATGAGATACTTTTTAAAAGACACTGTATAATGGAGACATTTCAAGACTGCCTCACCTTCTCAATGACAGTGCAGAGCAGGCCAGCCCATGGGGGCTAAGCCCCAACCTCAACTGTTACATGTTGCTGACAAAATTCCAAGGGGATAGGACCAAAAAATTTCAGGACACCTTCCTGACTTGAATGATGGAATTAATGTTCCACTTTTAAATAATACAAATTCAAATGAACAAATCACATCTGTCGTTTTACAAGATATTAACCTCAGTAACAGTTAAACATTTACATTTGGAAGGTACTTCATCTGTTACATTATGTGTCAAGTCTCAAAATCAGACAAACAAATGCAAATGGAATATAATTAAGCACGCCTCTCCATTCTTTTGTATGAAATCGTGCAAATTACAAACATATCGCAGTGCGTGTCGGGATAGCACTTCGCTCTGAAGCCTGCAGCATTGCAGGATCTCATTCGAAGTGTCTGAGGGTCTAATTAGATCCTACAATCAAAATTGTCACTCCCTTAGCTTTGGGACACTTGTTCGGGTGGTGGAGGCACACGTGTACGCTCACATGTAGGGCCGAGGGGTGAGGAGAAGGGGAAGGGGTGGATTTGGGTTTTAGCCCCTCTCTCCAGTATATACTCTCCTTCAACTTCTCTAGGCGGGCTTGGGCCCCCTCCAGAGGCAGCATTCTGTCACTGCACCCCTATGGACCACAAAGCCTGCTCAGTGCTCAAAGTCCCAACCCCACTACACTGAATACTTATGGTAGAAATTGCCAGTAACCACAGATCAAGGATCAGATTACTCTACCCCCAATCCTTACCATCACAATTAGGGCAACGAAAGCAATTTGGGGGAACTTCTAGCAGCTCTCCATAAAACTGAATACCTGATTTACAATGGAAAACATTTACACTGAGTGTACCAAACATTAAGAACACCTGCTCTTTCTATGATAACTTTCACCTGGTCAGTCTATGATCTCTTATTGATGTCACTTGTTAAGCAGGTTAAAGAAGGATTTTTGAGACGTGGATTGTGTGTGTGCCATTCATACGGTGAATGGGCAAGACAAAATACGCTTTCGACACCTTGTATAGCCCATGCGCCGACTGAGGCAGTTCTGAGGGTCAAAACTCAATATTAGGATGGTGTTCCTAAGGTTTTGTACACTCAGTGAAAATTCTGTATTTTCACATGTGCTCACTAATATATCTACTTTGTTATTTCTTGATTTCTTGTTAATTTTGGGGGATTATTTGTGTATTTGTCAGACATTTTACTGCACAGTTGGAGCTAGTAACATGAGCATTCTACTGCACTTGCAATAACACCTACAAATCTGTGTACGTGACTATTTGATTTGATTTAAGATCATCAGTCGACTGATAATATGCCAGGACAAAGGCTAATGACTCATATACACACAAAGAGTGCACAGCAGCATGACAGCACAGATTACATAGCGATAAAGACTGATAAATCACAAACACCAGGTAATTCTAATCTGATCTGCACGCACATGCACGCACACACACACCTCTAGGCAGAAGGAGCCACAGACATGTGAGTAAAGAGGAGAACACAACACTATCTCTATCAATGAACTCACTGTGTGTTTCTTTTCCCACGTCAACATCAGGCCTGTCCCTGAGTCACACGTCTATTTTAACCCATTCCTTCTCTGTACATTGCATTATGATTACTGCTCTTGAACTCAAAACTCTACTATGTGGCTTGACAGAAATGCTAAACACTTACAGTACATTCAGGAAAGTATTCAGACCCCATAAATTTTTCCGCATTTTGTTATGTTACAGCCTTATTCTAAAATGGATTTAAAAAATGTTTTGCCCTCATCTACACACAATACCCCATAATGACAAAGCAAAAACAGGCTTTTAGAAAGGTTTGAAAATGTATTTTAAAAAAATATACAAATGAAATATCACATTTACTTGAGAATTCAGACCCTTTACTCAGTACTTTGTTGAAGGACCTTTGGCAGCGATTATAGCCTTGAGTCTTCTTCGGTATGATGCCATAAGCTTGGCACATCTGTATTTGGGGAGTATCTCCTATTATTCTCTGCAGATCCTCTCAAGCTCTGTCAGGTTGCATGGGGAGTGTCGCTGCACAGCTATTTTCAGGTCTCTCCAGAGAAGTTTGATGGGGTTCAAGTCCGGACTCTGACTGGGCCACTCAAGAACATTCAGAGACTTGTCCTGAAGCCACTCCTATGTTGTCTTGACTGTGTGCTTAGGGTTGTTGTCCTGTTGGAAGGTGAACCGTCGCCCCAGTCTGAGGTCCTGAGCGCTCTAGAGCATGGTTTTCATCATGGATCTCTCTGTACTTTGCTCCGTTCATCTTTCCCTTGATTCTGACTAGTCTCCCAGTCACAGCTGCTGAAAAACATCCCCACAGCATGATGCTGCCACCACCATGCTTCACCGTAGGGATGGTGCCAGGTTTCCTCCAGACGTGATGCTTGGCATTCAATCCAAAGAGTTCAATCTTGGTTTCATCAGACCAGAGAATTTTGTTTCTCATGGTCTGAGAGTCCTTTAAGTGCCTTTTGGCAAACTCCAAGCGGGCTGTCATGTACCTTTTACTGAGGAGTCGCTTCCGTCTGACCACTCTACCATAAAGGCCTGATTGGTGGAGTGCTGCAGAGATGGTTGTCCTTCTGGAAGGTTCTCCCATCTCCACAGAGGAACTCTGCAGCTCTCTTAGAGTGACCAGCTCTCTTGTCCCCTCCCCTCCCTGACCAAGGCCCTTCTCCCCCGATTTCTCAATTTGGCCGGGTGGCCAGCTCTAGGAAGATTCCTGGTGGTTCCAAACTTCTTCTATTTAAGAACTGTGTTCTTGGGGACCTTCAATGCAAATTCTCTCTACACCAAAATATACCAATCCTCTCCAACACACTCCCTTTGCTACTCCCATAGAAATAGAGGGACTAGAATGGACATTTCCGTTCAAGTCACCGCTCTGTGAAGGGTGAACCTGTGGCCATATTGAGTGTAAAGCCGAAATGTCTGTGTACGCTATCAAATCAAAAGCAGCTTAAAAAGAGGGGTTGGGGGGGCACACAATGCAAATAGTCCAGGTAGCCATTTGATTACCTGTTCAGGAGTCTTATGGCTTCAGGAGTCTTATGGGGGTTAAAACTGTTGAGAAGCCGTTTTGTCCTAGACTTGGCACTCCGGTACCGCTTGCCATGCGGTAGTAGAGAGAACAGTCTATGATTAGGGTGGCTGGGGTCTTTGACAATCTTTAGGGCCTTCCTCTGACACCACCTGGTTTTGAGGATCTCAGGACCCATGCCACATCTAGGCTTTGTCGTGCCCTCTTCACGACTGTCTTGGTGTGTGGACACCAAGGAATTTGAAGCTCTCAACCTGCTCCACTACAGCCCCGTCGATGAGAATGGGGACGTGCTCGGTGCTCCTTTTCCTGTAGTCCACAATCATCTCCTTAGTCTTGGTTACGTTGAGGGATAGGTTGTTATTCTGGCACCACCCGGCCAGGTCTCTGACCTCCTGACCCTATAGGCTGTCTCGTCGTTGTCGGTGATCAGGCCTACCACTGTTGTGTCTTCAGCAAACTTAATGATGGTGTTGGAGTCGTGCCTGGCCAAGCAGTCGTGGGTGAACAGGGAGGACAGGATGGGGACTGAGCATGCACCCCTGGGAAGCTCTAGTGTTGAGGATCAGCGTTGCAGATGTGTTGCTACCTACCCTCACCACCTGGGGGCGGTCTGTCAGGAAGTCCAGGATCCAGTTGCAGAGGGAGGTGTTTAGTCCCAGGATCCTTAGCTTGGTGATGAGCTTTGAGGGTACTATGGTGTTGAACGCTGAGCTGTAGTCAATGAACAGGATTCTCACAAAGGCGTTCCTTTTGTCCAGGTGGGAAAGGGCAGTGTGGAGTGCAATAGAGATTGCATCATCTGTGGATCTGTTTGGGCGGTACGCAAATTGGAGTAGGTCTACGGTTTCTGGGATAATGGTGTTGATGTGAGCCATTACCAGTTGTTCAAAGCACTTCATGGCTACGGATGTGAGTGCTACGGGTCTGCTACGGGTTTGTGCTACGGGTCTGTTTACTGCTATCCCTGATGCAGTAAAAAAAATATACATTACCAGTCAAAATGTTGGACACACTTACTCATTCAAGGGTTTTTCTTTATGTTTTACTATTTTCTACATAGTATAATAATATTTCATAATAGACATCAAAACTATGAAATAACACCTAGGGAATCATGTAGTTACCAAAAAAAAGTGTTAAACAAATCCAAATATGTTTTATATTTGAGATTCCTCAAAGTAGCCACCCTTTGCTTTGATGACAGCTTTGTAAACTCATGGGACTCTCTCAACCAGCTTCAAAACTTTTTCAACAGTCTTGAAGTTCCACATATGCTGAGAATTTATTCACTGCTTTTTCTTCACTCCACGGTCCAACCCAAACCATCTCAATTGGGTTGAGGTTAGGTGATTGTGGAGGCCAGGTAATCTGATGCAGCACTATCACTTTTCTTTCTGGCGAAATAGCCCTTACACAGCCTGGAGGTGTGTTTTGGGTCATTGTCCTGTTGAAAAACAAATGATAGTCCCAAACCTGATGGGGTGGTGTATCACTGCAGAATGCTGTGGTAGCCATGCTTGTTAAGCGCACCTTGAATTCTAAATAAATCACTGACAGTGTCACCAGCAAACCACCCCCACACTATCACACCTCCTCCTCCATGCTTCACAGTGGGAACCACACATGCAGAGATCATCCGTTCACCTACTCTGCATCTCCCAAAGACACAGCGGTTGGAACCAAAAATCTAAGTCTAATGCCAGTCTAATGTCCATTGCTTGTGTTTCTTAACCCAAGCAAATCTCTTCCTCTTATTGGTGTCCTTTAGTAGTGGTTCCTTTGCAGCAATTCGACCATGAAGGCCTGATTCCTGCAGTCTCCTCTGAACAGTTGATGTTGAGATGGGTCTGTTACTTGAACTGTTACTTGAACATTCATTTGGGCTGCAATCCGAGGTGCAGTTAACTCCAATGAACTTATCCTCTGCAGCAGAGGTAACTCTGGGTCTTCCGTTCCTGCGGCCGTCCTCATGAAAGCCAGTTTCATCATAGTACTTGATCGTTTTTGTGATTGCTCTTGAAGAAACTTTCAAAGTTCTTGAAATGTTCTGGATTGACTGACCTTCATGTCTTCATTGTCACGACACAACTGATTGGCTCAAACGCATTAAGATGGAAAGAAATTCTACAAATTAACTTTTAACAAGGCACACATGATAAGTGAAATGCATTCCAGGTGACTACCTCATGAAGCTGGTTGAGAGAATTCTAAGAGTGTGCAAAGCTGTCATCAAGGCAAAGGGTGGCTACTTTGAAGAATCTCAAATATAAAATAGATTTTGATTTATTGATCACTTATTTGGTTACTACATGATTCCATGTGTTATTTCGTAGTTTTTATGTGTTCACTTTTATTCTACAATGTAGAAAATCTGTTTTAAAAAAAATCTGTTAACTTTACCGCGAGCGAAGCAGCCAATGTATCAAGGTGACAGCTAAAGCCAAACAAAAAGTTATATGTCATTGTATCCAAAAATGATAAACTAAATTAATCCTTACACTTTGCTAACTCTCCCAACTTCACACACGCACACACAGGAGTTGGAAGCAGCAGCTGAGGGATCAAACAATTGTAAAGTAGGGAATCCCATACATGCGCAGAAGGTTCGAAGTCCGATGTTTTCGGCAAAGCAGCCACTACAAATTTATTTATATGGTCACCTCTCACCCTGCTTGTCTTTATACAGCACCTTTCTCCACAGTCCCACCTCCTGGCTCTTCTCTGCAGTCAGCACTAATCCAGCATGCAGCCCACCACTTCAACAACAATACTTAGTTGTCATGGATCCCCCCAGTACTGCTGCTCATTCCGTGCACCAGCTCCGGAGGTCTATGTCACCAGCCTTCTAGGCATCACTGAACTGGATTCATTACCACCAACCCCGGACTGTCTTGTCTCATTACGCACACCAGGTTCCCATTCCCCCTTATTAGTATGTTATATACGGTATGTGCCCTCTGTTCCCCATAGTCCTTGTCGGTTATTGTTACCATGTCCGTTGATCCTGTGCTGTTGTATCAGCTTCCATGCTACGTGTTATTGTGGACTTATTTTACGGGTCTCGTCCCGTGTATTATTTAGAGGTTTACACCTCGCTCTTTTGTTTGGGTGTAGTAAATTAAAAACCCTATTATGTATTCTTGCACCTGTCTCCAATCATTAGACAATGTGACAGAATAACCGACCCATCTAATGGAGACAGTGGGAAAGGCCGAGCTGGCAACCATCGTAGGGACAGACGAGCTTCACGAGAACTGTCTCTCCAGACTCGGCAGTGCCATGGACAGTATACTGGCAACCTTCCTGCGTTTAGAGGGGAATGTGTAGTCCCTCCAGTCTCCAGCACTGGTTCCGGCACCAGCCCCCACACCACAACCTGCCTCTGTCTCATCTGAGCCGGCCCGCGGAATACCTCTGTCCCTCCCGGAATGCTTTGACGGTGCGCCAGCGAGAAGCAAGGGATTCCTTCTGCAATACATCGCTCGCTACTGTTTCCGGTAGAGACAGGTTGGCCACGTCATTTTGGCACTGACCGGACGGTCCTGGACTAGGGCGCCGTGGTCTGTGAAATGGGAGGACCCGAGGTCGAGTCCTACGAGAGCTTCACTCTCCTCTTCAACTAGGTGTTTGATCATCCTGTGGAGGGCCGAGAGGGGGGTGAGCACCTACTCCGACTACACCAGAGATCTAGGACCACCTCAGAGTTCGCCCTGGAGTTCCGGACCATCGCGGCCTCCACCGGATGGAACGAGTCGACTCTGGTCACCGCGGGAGGAGGTACAGATGGAGTAGCCTGCCGTGACGACAACCTGTCACTCGACCAGCTCATCAGCATGGAAATTTGTTTGGACAATCTCCTGAGCCCATGACTACACCTGCTGTCGGGGAAATATTGGTTCAATAATATCTCTCAGATACTGGAACCTGTGAATTCAAATAGACTTTATTACAAAGTAACAAGCCGAGCTGGTCCATGGAGCAACTCGGCTTGTTACTTTGTTATTAAGTTTATTTGAATTCACAGGCTCCGGCATCTGAGAGATATTATGAGCCAATATTTCCACAACATAAATGGCAAGCTTGCCAGGAGTGGCAAAAAGGGACCAGAAATTGTGCAAATCTGTAGTTGTGGACGATTTTGGACAAACTACACAAACATGTGGCCACTTAAAAGGTAAGCAAAGTTCTTGCTTAAATATTATAGAGTTTTGTGTGGTTCGCTCCAGGACACGGCCTCAGTGGTAGGACACCAAGTGGGTCTCTCCAAATTTAACAAATGTAAGATATTGGGAGTTTTTGAATTCAACAAATGCAGGCCAAATAATGAAAAAAAGGCAATAAAAGCTTTGAGGGTTGCAACAGTGAAAATATAGTAGTAACATTGGTGCGACCACTACAATTGGGGAGTTGTGTGCCACATCTGTTTTGATCGGCTCAGTTGAGTGGGGTTATTCACTTGTTTTATTCAGGTGGTTCATCTGACCAGTTTGTTCAGTCTGTTTGAGTTTGTATTGTTTTGTCTGATTCAATTTGCCCGGACTTGTTTGTTCAACCTGTTTGAGGTTGTCATCGCAATTCGTTGCGAGCGTAATTCATTCATCTTATTCAATCAGTCCGAGTCAGGTGGGTCATTCAATTCACTCAGCCGCTCATTTGGGGCATTTGTTCGATCTCATTCAATTCATCTGTATGCCCTTTTGACTGTTCTGCTCAATCCATTTTGGGGCAGCAAGTGTCCGTCTGCATGGTCGAAAAATTAAATGATTAAATTAATTAAATTAAAATGAAATGAAAGTCCTATGGATAACGCTCTGGTGTGTGGAGGAATTGTATCACGAGGGGACTGCACAGATAGGCAAAAAGACCTGCGGATACCACTTTGTGTCGGAGAAGTGTATCAATAAACGGCTACATAGGCAGGCAAAAATTCTGCGGTTACCATTTTGTTGTGTTGAGGAAGTGAATCAGCAAAGGACTGCTCAGACAGGTAAAACCCTGTATAATACCGCTTTTCTGTGTCGAGGAGGGGTAATCAGAGAAGGGATGAATTTGCAGGTCGCTTAGGGAAAGCGTAAGATGTGTGTAAAAGGGAGTGTAAAAGTCTTCTGTCGTTGGTGGAGAAGGGGTCACGCACCTCTCCTGGATCGCTGCTTAAGAGTAAGGTGGGTACAGATAAGAACCCCTCAATTTACCATTCGGAGATGGTGGCGTAAACCAGGAGAAAGAATAACGTTTAAAACAACTGATTAAACAGTGGTGGGCACAGGAAATAGAAATAATAGAAATGTGGGCAGGGGAATTCCGGTTATGGACTTGCTGTCCGGACATAAATGATAAAAATATATAGAAGTGATGGCAGAACAGAATGAAAATAGGGAACAAAGAATAGAACGGACACTATAAGAAGCTAAAGGGATAAAAACATATTGTAGGGAAAATGATTAGAATACGAGGATTATTAGAATACAAAAACACAATTTAGCAGTGGAAAAGAAAATTCCTTAAGAAACTGGACAGAAAAAAAAACGGAATCTAGAAGAGGTAAAATAAAATAAAGTGAATGTCTAGACTAGGGCAATGAATTAAGAGCCAAACAAAACAAATAATTCCCCGTTGCAAGATAGAACATTATCAGGGTCAAGGAAATAAAATAAAAGTTGTTAAAATAGAAGTGGAAGTGTTTATGCAACGAGAGAATAGGTATCTAAATAAAGAGATGGAAAGAGCAACTGATGCTGGGTGCAGCGCAGAAGTTAGAAAATATAAAGTAACCTGGATAGAGGAAATAGGGTGTGGTCTAGTCACCCAGAGCTAAACGGAACTGTTGGAAGATACTTATTAAAAGTAGAGAGAGAGTGGTTTTAGGAATTAGACAGTAGGGTTAGACAGTAGGGTGAATTGGATCTACATTAGAGGAACTAGCACAATCAAGGAAATGACATTTTGTGTTAGTACCCATAGACGTTTAAGTAAAGCCGTGGCTGAGATTGGGAGAAGAGCAGGAGTTTGAGAGAGGGAAAGGAATAACCGGACAACAAAGAAAAGAAACAGAAGTTGAAATGTCAGTAGCACTGAGATAAGTAGTGGATAACAAATAGAAGATTAATGATACTTAAAAACACAGACTGTTACTAGATTAAAATTAAGGAAAATATTGGTAATGGAAAAACCAAGGCTGGCCGTAGGGAGACCAAGGAAACAAGCGGTCAAAATGAATAAAACGGCAGTAGAAATCCTGAGCAGCAGGTATCCTCTATGCAGGGAAGAATTTACTAAAATATCTCAAATGGGAACAACGCACCAAGAAAATGGGTACGAGATGGCTAGAAGGAGGAACGTTTGATGTCACGGCGTGTGAGGAAATGGAGACGCTGATAAAAAAATATAAGACTAGTGACACAGGGAAGAAGAGAGAGGACAAGAAAGAAAGAGAAAGAGGTACTGAGGATGTTTAAAAAAAAGGAGAAGGGTTGTTGAAAGGTATAAAGACAGCTAGAGGAATGTTGAAGAAAGACAATGAAAAGTCAGACAGGAAGGTGGAATGGTTTAAAAAAAACTCCACCATACACCAGTGAGCCATAGCCCCTGGTGTCGGGAGTGGTGGAAATGAAGGGCGAAATAGAGGTGGAATAGGAGAGGAAGACTCCCTCTGTGCCCTCTAAGGTAAAATAAAAGGACATGGAAAGGACAGGAGAGACAGAGCAAGGTGCAGGAAGGAACCCAGAAAAGTTGAACTGTTATGAAGGATTAAGTGAGGCCTTAGCAAAAATGCAGGTAAAAAAATATGAATATGAAGAATCCCTGGAAGATGACATAATAGCTGAAATGGAAGCAAAAAGCAAGAGAGTGGACGGAGAAATAAGAAGGCTAGAAAAACTCTTAATTGAAAAGGGGGAGAGAGGAAAAGAAAAGAGCGAAAAGAACAGGCGTGTAGGGAACGAGATGGGGAGAGCGGAGAAGATAGCCAGTTTTATGGAAATGGTCTATGGCAGGGAAAGGGAAAAAGAGAGCTGTGGAGTAGGAGGAAGATGAAAGAACCTGAAAGATATGGTGCAAAATGTCCAATTTTGATAAAAGGTACTCAAGGGCACTATTTCCCATGGGGCTCACAGGACCTGGAAGGGTTGGTTGCCCGCCTACCTGATCTCCATGATGGAGCAGGTAAATGGATTAGGACCTTTGAAGAACAAACCATGGGGATGCTACTGGCTGTGGGGGATCTGAAGGCACTGCTGGCGAGAGTAGTGGGAGTGGCAAAGATGGAGGATGTACCGAGGTCCAGTAACCTGAACGAGGCAATAGGGACTACACTGGAAGATGGAATAGACTTTGACTCACACTGCCCTGACTTTTGATGGGTTCTAAGAAGGGAATACACGGCAAAGATTGATCCAAAGTCACTAAAAGGGGAAGCACTGGGGGAGACAGAGAATCCAGCTGCGTATCAACATGGACAGCTGAAACGACGGAGGCTGGAAACAGAACAGGATCCAGAGGAGGACCCCCTGATGACAACTCTGTTCCGAAACTCAGTAATAGAAGCCATGCCCCAGCCAGTGAGAAGCAGGCTGGAGGACGTGGTGGGACTGACTTCAAAATCACACAAAGAATTCTGTAACCATGTAATCCATGTAGTGGAAAAATAAAGAAAGGATGAACAAAGACAAGGAACAAGCTAAATACATTCAGAGGAAGCCAACACAGCTCCAGCTGGAAGAACTAACAAACAAAGGAAAAAAGAAAGTCCAAGCTCCAGTGACAGCCCCGGTGCCTGAAGCAGGAACAATGGCTGCAGTCTCCCCTGGAGGACTACAACCGCCTCCTGTCCAGCAGGCCCAAGTACAACCCACACCACCAGTAGTGAATGTGTATGCACAGCAACCCCAACAATGGAATAACGACAATAGGCAACAAAGACTTCCGAAAATAATCAGAGAGGAGGAAACAGGGGCCCGCAGGGACCACCTGGGATCTGTTGGAGATGCCAACAGCCAGGACACACTAGAGGAAATTGTCCTATTAACCCCTGGCAACAACAGTGAAACAGGAACCAAAATAATTGGAAACAGACCGGAGGAGGCTGGCAACAAAATCAGAAGAAACCACAGGGCCATGTGAACCCATGGGCGGAGCCTAATCAGGGATACTAGGAGCCTAATCAGGGATACTAGGAGTGCCCAGAGAATCCTCACGGGGGAGGTTCAATTCTCAGTGATAACCACAAGAGCTGATCAAGAACTTATGCTGGAGGTTCAAATAGAGAACAGAGGCACACCCATGATGATAGATACTGGAGCCACTTCAAATTATGCCTCTCTTCTCCCCATGTCTGGTAAATGTGCCAAAGCTATAGGTTTCTCGGGACAAACACAGCTAATTCCAATGGCAGCTCCAATCCATTTAACAGCTGATGATAGATCAGTGACCCTTCCTAGTGTCAGAACATACCCCAATTAATTAATTAGAGCGATTAGAATTGGAGTAAAAAGCATATGTAAGACAATTAACTGCTAAACATGAATTTATTTATCTCCAGGAAAAAGAGTGAAAACCTGAACCAGGACAAGAGGTTCCCGGACCCGTGATTCCAGGAGATCGGGTCTACATCCGAGTATTCTGGAAGTGGAACGAGCCAAGGCGAGAGGGTCCCTACAAGGTGGTCCTAGCGACACCAACAGCCATCCAGGAGGAAGGAAGCACTACGTAGTACCATCTAAACAACTGCACCAGAGTTCCGGAAGGGATCTATGAGCAACCATCGAGCCATGAGAAAGCAGAGGATGCTGATACACCAGGCAGGAGCCTGGAGGAAACAGAAGGAGAATAGGACCAAGGAGCAACTCCCACAAGCCAACAGACACTCTCTCCTGAAGGTCCAGAGAGTCAAGAGATGGGGACGAGTGACATGCACGTTGCTCCTGATGGCATACCTACTCTGGCAGATACCCCAGACGGGGGCACTGACCAAGGGGGCGGAGAAACAACAAGAAATAGAGAGGAGGTTGACTTCCCTGCCATCGACTTCTCTGCCCTCTCATGGTCCCTTCAGTCTTCAGTCCTTCAGTCTTCCAGGCCTTTATTAACAAAGTATTTCGGGACATGCTGGGACGAGGCATAGTGGTTTATATCGACAACATTTTGGTCTATTCTGCTGACCGCGCCCAGCATGTCTCCTTAGTCAGGTCTGTACTGGGAAGACTGGTGGAGCATGATCTATATGTTAACCAAGAGAAGTGTTCGTTTTTCCAGTGGTCCGTGTCCTTTTTGGGCTAGCTCATATCCACAGAGGGAGTGGAGCTGGAGGAGCAACGCATCAGCGCAGTCAGGTCATGACCCATCCCCAACTCAACGAAAGCAGTTCAGCGATTCCTGGGGTTCGCCAACTATTTCCGGAGGTTCGTCCTGGTTGCGCCTCTTACTTCCCTGCTGAGAGGAGGTCCCCAGCGGCTTTGTTGGACGGTGGAGGTGGAGAGGTTGTTTGAGACACTGAAGGCCTGCTTCACCACTGCTCCCGTGCTGGCACACCGGAACCCCTCCAAAGCTGCGGCCCTGCGACTTCTACTCCAAGCAGCTGGGCCCCGCCCAGAGGAACTACGACATCGGGGACCGGGAACTCTTGGAGGTCAAAAAGGTTCTGTGTCCAGCTCCTTGTCCAGGTGTGTGTTGTGTACTACCCGGCATGGCCGGTGGTGCTTGGCCTCCTCCCTCAGGTCAGGGAAACTCCCAGGCAACTCCTACAGAACTGTCAATGTCACGGGGGCGTTGTCCACCTGCGAGAAACCCACTTACACCTCAGGACATAGCGACCAGGCTGTCGTCTTCCAAGCACCTTAGCAAAATACAACACAGGCTACTGTATACACCACCAATAGACTAGAGACTGGGAGAAGAAGAGATGTGAGGACAACATAGAGATGCCTAATGACGTGGACAAAGCAGACAGCGCAGGTCATTGATAGTTTATATCAGGCTTAGCTTTCACTATGGACGGGGAGACCCTCCTACATTCTGAAATTGAAACAAAAATTCCCCCCCCAGTTTTATCATTGGAATGTGATGCAAAGCGGTAAAACGGTGTGCTTTAGGACCATGCGGATGCTTCAGAGGAGTCGGGAGGCTGTTTCTCCCCCACTTCTAAAACCAAAGTTGCGCCCCTGTACTCCCTGTTCACCCACGACTGCGTGGCCATGCATGCCTCCAACTCACCCATCAAGTTTGCAGACGACACAACAGTAGTGGGATTGATTACCAACAACGACGAGACAGCCTACAGGGAGGAGGTGAGGGCACTCAGAGTGTGGTGTCAGGAAAACAACCTCCCACTCAATGTCAACAAAAAAAAAGGAGATGATCGTGAACATCAGGAAACAGCAGAGGAAGCACCCCCCTATCCACATTGAAGGGACAGCAGTGGAGAAGGTGGAAAGTTTTAAGTTCCTCGGCGTACACATCACAGACAAACTGAAATGGTCCAGCCACACAGACAGTGTGATGAAAAAGGCACAACAGCGCCTCTTCAACTTCAGGAGGCTGAAGAAATTTGGCTTGGCACCCAAAACCCTGACAAACTTTTACAGATGCACAATCAAGAGCATCCTGTCGGGTTGTATCACAGCCTGGTACGGCAACTGCACAGCCCTCAACCAAGGCTCTCCAGAGGGTGGTGCAGTCTGCACAACGCATCACCGGGGGCAAACTACCTGCCCTCCATGACACCTACAGCACCCGATGTCACAGGATGGCCAAAAAGATCATCAAGGACAACAACCACCCGAGCCACTGCCTGTTCACACCGCTACCATCCAGAAGGCGAGGTCAGTACAGGTGCATCAAAGCTGGGACCGAGAGACTGAAAAACAGCTTCTATCTCAAGGCCATCAGAATGCTAAACAGCAATCACTAACTCAGAGAGGCTGCTGCCTACATTGAGACCCAATCACTGGCCACTTTAATAAATGGATCACTAGTCACTTTAAACAATGAAAACTTAAATAATGCCACTTTAATAATGTTTACATATCTTACATTACTCATATCACATGGTATAAAATACAGGGTATACATCTTTTGCACCTTGCCTATGCCGCTCGGCCATCGCTCATCCATATACTTATATGTACACATTCTCATTCACCCCTTTAGATTTGTGTGTCTTAGGTAGTTGTTGGGGAATTGTTAGATGACTTGTTAGATATTACTGCACTGTCAGAACTAGAAGCACAAGCATTTCACTACACTTGCGTTAACATCTGATAACCATGTGTATGTGACCAATACAATTTGTTTTGATTTGCCTTATGACTAGGGTTAGCAGTTGATGTTATTCTTTAACAAAACAGACCCCAAAGCAAATCAGGGGGAGGAAATAGGTTTATTCAACTAGGACAAATCATGCTTGGAAGTAAATTATCATTCTCCCCTGTTCTCAGTGATGCTTTCCAGTGATTCTCTCCTGTGAACAAAGGGACAGGATGTAGTTTATAACCCAGCCCTAGCCTGTGGTTGACCAATTAGAATTCCTTGAAATAAAACTGGAGCCAATGGCCAAATAACAAGTATCCTATTTCAGACTCAATAAATATATAGTCAAATTCCTCCCATGTCTCTGCATTAATCCCCTATTACAGAAAAAACACTATTTCCATTGATCGTTAGTACTCTATTGACTCTCGCCCTCTTGACCTCTCGTACTCTGTCTCTGCATTGTGTATTTTTCTTTGAAATATTCTCATACTAGTTACAACTCCCTCTGAATGTGTTTGTGCATGCACACGTGTTTGTGAGTTGGCGGCATACTTACGTTGTTTTGATGGCAGGGCGAGAGAGCAGTGCCTCCCTACTTCGTTCCCCAGAAACTTCAGTGACACGTTCTCAGTTCACGAAGAGTTAACGTACATGATGTATTGGTGTGTGCATGTATGATTGTTTGAACCCTGTCCCAAGCAGCAGAAAATGTATAAAGGTAGATTCATAACAAAGCAACATGCAATGCCTATTATACAAAGACCATAATTTGATTACAAGACACACTCACACCCTTCATAACCTTAGCAACTGTGTGTGTGTGTGTGTGTGTGTGTGTGTGTGTGTGTGTGTGTGTGTGTGTGTGCGTGCGTGTATACAAGACAGGAGTTTACACTAACTGTTTGTGTGTCTATGCAGCAACAACAAAAATAGCATCACAAGTTAATCAAGCTCAAAGCATTCTGGAAATGTCCAACAGCTCACAGAGCACATTCCCCCAGTGAATGGAGCACATGTGTCGATCTCACCAGCTAGCCTAAGCTACTTTACACTGAGGTTGGTCCAGACCATATAAGATTGCATGCTGTGTCCTAGAGAGGCTCTTCGGATATGCAAAATATTCCAGTCATGGAGTTCTCTCCATATCATTTAGTGTAATACTTACAGTTACACTATCTGTATGCTCAAAGTGATTCACATTCTAACACTATGCAATAGGACACTTTCAAATATTATCATCAAGAACCTACACAGCCTAATCATTTTGATCTGTACTTGTAGGCCTACTGACACTCAACTACAGTATGAGATACGTTCACACATTTAGCTTATTAATGACATTAAGCTAAATGAAGCGTCACAATAAAAACAAACAATCAAATCAAATATTAGATTGATTATAAATGAGCACTTTAAATTAGATCAAATCCCTGCTATGGCAATGTTGGAGACCTGCTGTTGTCCAGGAAGGTAGAGGGAAAATCTGTAACGCTACTCGTTTGTCTGGGGACACAAACTCTGAACACTCTTTAAATATTCAACTTTAAGATGGGGTTTTACCACTTTGGCATTAGCCCGCCGCGTTCGCTGCAGAGGACCAACTCCAAACAATCATCAGGTTTCCAGTGTGTGAGTTAGAGATTGTAACTAGACTAAATGAAAAATCTGTTGATGTGCCCTTGAGCAAGGCACTTTACCCTAATTGCTCTAGATAAGAGCATCTGCTCAAATGTAGCATCAGGATTTTATTAATTATCATCTAAAAGGCTAAACTGATCCAAGATCTGAGATGTTTTATGAATAGTAACTTTCGCCAACTTTGTTATTGTTGTTGCTGTGGTTGTTGTCATGCCAAACAACAGCAGAGTTGTCCAGAGCAGAAACAGAGTGTGACCTGGCTAACAGGAAGGTCAGATGACTATTAGTGACTTACTTTAAAACCACAATCTGTAAGATTTGCAGTAATCAAGTTTTTCTGGTCAGGTCACATGGCCAGGAAAAAACGTATGAAACCACCCATGCGCCATCTAAAGACCTGAATTGAAAGGCACAAAGGGAGCATCAGCAAAGCATCTGGTATAACCCAGATGCCCTAAACCCCATACTTATGCCTTTTTAATGAACATTCTGACTTGGCAGGAAATGACTAACAGCATCCCTGCTTCTGCTTCCACTACCCAAAATACCCAGAGGACATCCATAGCCTGGCAGACAGATACAGACCTGTCAGTCAGTCAGTCGCCAGTCACTCACTAACTCACTGACAGTTGACAATGCATGCCAGGCACACATACATATATAAATATGTTGTATTTCCATTAACACGGAGTATACAAAACATTGGTCCACCACCTAAAGGACATCCAGTCAACTTGACACAACTGTGGGAGAAATTGGAGTCAACATGGGCCAGCATACCTGTGGAACTCTTTCAACACCTTGTAGAGTCCATGACCCGATGAACTGAGGCTGTCCAAGGGCAAAAGGTGGGTGCAATATTAGGACGGTGTTCCTAATGTTTGATATACTCAGTGTACACACTGGATAGGTGCAGTGAAATGTGTTGTTTTACAGGATCATAGTAGTAGTACAGCGCCCCTGGAGCACATTAGGGTTAAGTGCCTTGCTCAAAGACACATCAACAGATTTTCACTTTGTCGGCTTGGGTATTCAAACCAGCAACCTTTCGGTTACTGGCGCTAAAATTTTAACCACTAGGCTCCCTGCCTCCCTACCAGGGATCTAGCAAGTAAGAGTGCCACAAAACTCTCCAAGGGCCACAGCTATGGGATGTTGTGTTTAGCAGGCCATCATCGGCCTGACTGCCTCTGCAATCTCAGTCCTATCCTCTTTGATTGTAACTGCCAGTGAAAGTTATTTCACTTTATCTCTGATTCAGTCTTGTTACTCAAAGAGACAGAGCTTCTAACAACAACCCTGCTGAAATAACTGATCACTATAACTGATCATTGACAATTTTGTCTTCAGTAATGATTCTCAAACACTCAAATGGCATATTCTGAATCTGTTTGATAGGTTATTAATAGCTTTTGTTTTCATGGAGTCCATTAAGCCATGACACAAGTAACCAAGTAATTTTGATGATGAAATAGGTAGACCAGGGATGGGCAGCTACAGTCCTCAGGGGCCGGAGTGATGTTACACTTTTTCTCCATCCCTAGCAAACACAGCTGATTAAACTAATGTTATTCTAAACTGAAGATCATGATTAGTTGATTATTGGAGTCAGGTGTGTTATCTGGAGCTGGGACAAGTGTGACACCAATCAGGCCCCCGAGGACTGGAGCTCCCCCTCGCTGAAGTGGAATTTAATAAGTGCACATTTTGAAGAGATTGTAGCCTAATCTTTCTGAGTAACTTGTCCAAACATCTCCATTTGATGAAGCATGGAATGTTCAAACAAGTTGAGCAGGTAGCTTACAGGTTGTCAGGTCCCAGACAGTCTTGTGGTGTTGACAACCGCAGGAATTAGCTAGTCAACCATATCCTTGAGGCACTCTTTACTGTCAGCGTCAAAGAAGGATCTCTACAGCAGTGTTTCCCAACGCCAGTCCCCCAACTTCACATATTTTTGTTGTAGACCCAGACAAACTCACCTGATTCAAATGGTCAACTAATCATCAAGCCCTGAATGAGTTGAATCAACTGAGTTTTTCTGGAGTTACAACAAAATGGTGTGGTGTTGGGGGACTGGAGAACAGGAGTTGGAAATCATTGCTTGCACAGTCAAGGATGATAGGCTTACAGCAAAGATAATTAGGGGTGTTTGGTTTTTACGTACACCATAGACCTGAGGTTACATAACCATTGTGGCCAAGTAGGCTCAATCAGATCAGTGGACAGTGACTTCTGGTTTCCTGCTACAGGTGTGCTACACCTGCTACAGGTGTGGATGGACAGTCATTCATCATGCACAGGAATACATGAATTCCACTATAACGGTGACAAACGGTTAGGGCCTACATAAAGCTGTCCCAACAGCAGAGTCCCAACAGCAGTCCCAACACCTTACCACTGCTACACTCGGCTATCAGCGGAGCCTTGTCTGGCAGCGAACGAAACAGTTCATTCAGCCTCATTTACTGCCTTTTAAAAAAACATAGCTGACATATATGGCTGACTTGCTTAAACAAATGGGGTTTCTACTGACAATTGAGATGTACAAAGTTTTTAACTGACTTGCCTAGTTAAATAAAGGTTAAATAAAAATAAAAAAAATGTCCAATGGCCGATGAGCACCGATACATTTTATCTATAATTTCTCTTCATATGACAACGATTAAAAAGGATTTGCCAGTAGATTGTCAACTTGATTGATGATGAGTACTAGCTAAGATTTTGAAAGTATGACGTTGACATGATCAGTCCAATCAAAGCTACTGTAGATATAAAGTGATTTGACGTCATTTTATCTGTGGCCAATGACCTTGACCCTTCTTGGATGGACACTGTAACTCTATGGCAGCACCCAAGGGGCTTGCATTTCGAGCTCTACCCTTAGATTTGGCGGTGACATAGTGTCCTGATGAGTAACAGAACATTAAGCCAATTACAGCGCTACTAGAGAAAAATATCAACCCCAGCCCAAGGGAGTATTTTCCGCTGGCTGCCCCACCACAACAGAAAGCACTGAGCTAGGCTGCAACACCTGCATTTTGGAGCTGCCTTACTCAAGAAAGCAAAAAAGAGACCATGTTTGTATGCGGCTTTATTAACTCAATGTATATATTTGTTTTACATAGTTTGAAAACTGATATGTGACACGTATTAATGGCAAAATAACATGCAAAGCAGGTAACCCCCCCCCCAAGTGTGGGGCTAAAAATGTGGGGCTCAGTGGCGACCACCCTGAAGCACTGTGTAGTATGTACTGCACTGTAACTGCAAAATAACTACAGTTGAACTGCAGTTTAATTACAAAATGACGGCACTACTACAGTTACAAAAGTGAGGATGCAGTAAATGTTAATTGATCTTTTGCTGGTGGGCGTAGGGAGGTGTGGCCCTTATTTTGTCCAATGAGGTATTTTCTAAAATATATCTGTCCATTAAGGATCAATCTGGGATTCAACAACAAAGTGGACACCCCACCACTTTTTGGTAAACAGCTGAGGGGGTGGAGAAATGTATCCACTTTCAAATTCATAGACAGAGAAATGGATGCAAGGACTGACCATCCACAGCTGTGCTTCTGTAATCTCAGTCTTTTCCTCTTTGATTGTAACTGCCAATGAAAGTTATTTCACTTTATCTCTGATAGTCTTGTTACTCAGGGTGACAGAACTTCTCACAACAACCCTGCTAAGATAACTGATTACTATAAAATATTACAAAATATATACAATTTGGTTGATAAAAAAAAAGATCCTTTCAGAATTTAAAAGTCATCCAATAATGAATCATCTACAATATTACATGTAATCAGTTTCTCCAACCCGTTATGTGCATGCATTGAAAAGGTTGTAGCCTACTCTTTCTGAGTAACGTGTACAAACATCTCCATTGTATGAAGCATGGAATGTTGAAACAAGTTGGAGAGGTAGCTTACAGTTAGTGTCAGGTCCCAGACAGTCTTGTGGCCTTGACAACCACAGGAGATAGCTAGTAAACCACACCCGTGAGCCACTCTTTACCACCAGCCTCAAAGGAGGATCTCTGGGAATCACTGTTCACATAGTCATGGATGAGAGGCCTACATTAAAGATAACCAGGCGTGTTTGGTTTTACGTACACCATAGACCTGAGATGATATAGCATTTGTAGCTATCAAGAACCTAAAAGGGTTATTTGGCTGTCCCCATAGGAGAACCCTTTGTAGACCCTTTTTGGTACTAGGTAAAAACCCTTTTTTGTTCCAGGTAGAACCATTTTGGATTCCATGTCAGAGGGAACCCAAAAGGGTTGTACCTGGAACCAAAAAGGGGACAGCCGAACCCTTTTGGAACCCTTTTTTGTACGAGTGTAGGCTCAAGCAGATCTGTGGGCGGTGTCTGCTGGTTGCCTGCTACAGGTGTGGTGCAGGTGTGGATGGACAGTCAGTCATCATGTGATGGAATGTGAGGTGTTTTCAATGAGGCAAAGCAGAACCTAAAAGGTTGGAACCAAAAGGGTTTTACCTAGTACCAAAGAGAAGTGAAAAGGGGTGGTTTCCTCTCACTAATCTATAGAGATGTATCAAAACAAACAACTATGTAGGTAACTCTTAAAAACGTGGAACGTAGACTGCAAATTGACCACAAGAAGGCCAAACAGATATAATGTTTGACAAAAACTGTATCATTTCAAACCTTGCTTATATTTGTTCACGTGTCTCTCTATTATGCCTGGGAATACTCAGGAACACATTTCTTAAATAAGAGTCACTTGGAGCTTATTTCCTGGTGTTTTTACGGTCTATTGTGTTTGCTCATTAAACTTGGGGGGCATATAAAACCACCCGGCCACCAGTTGGGGACCCTGCTTTACAGTGTTTGTTTACAATAAATAACAAATATTACAAACAATGTAGTAAAACAAGTTCATATATTGGGCTCTGATGGGTAACGCAGGTCATGAAGAATTTATAGGTTATATTCTTCAAGACTCAATGGCTAAATATCATTAATTTAAAAATCAACGGAACACCTTTTGGTTTACCGGTAATTGTAACCCCAGATCGAAGCACAATTTCCATAGGCTAAGAAATCACATTTTACTTCAATGTATAGTGTCTACATTAAATATTGCATTTGTTCACATCGACACAAGAAGGAACTTTACTGAACAATCCACATCTGTTTTCATTTAACCAAATTGTGTCAGGACTATCAGTTTTTTCGACATGACTGCTATTAATTTACTCACGACTTTATTGCGCTGCATGGAAACTTTTACGCAGTCTTGCAACCAGAAGTGCCTGTCCAATGGTACGTATTGCGAGTGTGGGTTGCACCGTTGCTACCGTAGGTGGGGTTTTTCGTGTGTATATATATATATATACATGGTTGTGCAAATTCCCAACCCCCCTGCAATCTCAGTCTGAGAAAGTTTCACGGTCACTACCTGTGGCCAGCTGGTAAGCTATCCCATTTTTTGATTCAATATACCTTCTGCAGGAAATTGAACACCTCGACTTCCAATCCTAGATAACAATAATTTGTTGTCATGAACCATTATATTTTGCATTTGGGAAATCTCCTTTTTCGGGACGTTGAAAACGTGTTTAGATGGGAAACTAACTTCCCTGTTTCTTTGTCGCTCCGATCTGGTAGCTAGTGTGGCTGTGGCGTAGTAGTAACATTTCAGAATGATTTTGATTCCTTATTTTCTGTAACGGTTGCATTTACCTGAGTGAGCAGATCATGTTATGTCTTGAAAAGCATTGTGAACTAACTGAGTAAAAGTGACGAAACGGTTCAAGTTTTGAGTGAGTTCTACATAATTCGAGTTAGGCGCGGTCATCACCAGATTTTTGTGCGAACATTGTGCGATAGATGGGGGCAGTTTGTTCTGCAGTGACACATAGCCTCATAAGCACATTTCTATCCAGTTGTTGTAGGCATATAATTGTATTCTATGGAATGATGATTAGCCGATAAAAGCGGCAGCCTATCATAGGCAGAGACATTGTTTACTTTTGTGTTGGGGATGAGTCCATGAAATACAGTTTCTGGCATCAAAGAATTAGCTTTTCAACTATAATTATTTTAGAAATGCAATAGACTTTGGTGTCAATATAGAGGATATTATTAATACTGTACTGTGGTTATTACTTAATCGCCCTGTTTCTCTCTGCAGACCTGTTCCACCATGTCCTTCATTGCAGCCTTCCTGGAGCAGACCGTCTATCTGGGCATGCCCGATGACATGGTAGGGTTCTGTTCCACTTGCTTGGGGAATAGCCTTGAATCTGCAAATTTTTACCAGGCTGTGTTTGTACATTTCTAGCCAGATAGAGAGGAGGGGACGGGGGAGGACTGAGTGAGAGCAAAAGTGATGGATGTTGAGGGTAAAGAAAGAGGGTCAGTCTGAGACAGAGTCATGGGAGGAGAGATGGTTGACCATACTTATCTTGTGATTCATAGAAGGAATTTAGTAGTTGGAGCCCTTCGGTTCAGAACCATTAGAAACCAAAAATGCACAATTCCTTCCCTTTCCCACTCTATCCCTATTCCTTGTATGGAATGTTTCTCCCTTTGCTTCTGAACTATTCTCTACATTTTGTGAAGGTATCCATTGATTCACTGCATGGCAGCTAAGTGAAATTGTTCTCTGTCTCAGACCTTACTCAATCAGGGCACTGTGACTCCCTACCCACATTTCAGTGCCGATGGGGATGCAGGCATCTTGGATAAGGCCATCAAGGCCAAAGGTGAGGTTGTCACACACACAAATAATGTTTGAATGTGTTTCATAGCAGAGAAGCTTAGGTGAATAGAATTCACTCCGTGTGTAACATGAGGCAGCATAGGGGGACATTCTGAGAAGGAATGTGAGCATGTGTGTACATGTCTGTTTCTATTGTCTTTTGCAGGGGAGTAGTCAAAGATTTCTCACCGTACGCCTTTTTTGTGTTAGTTTAAAAAATGGATAAGGGCTCATGGATTAGGCTAGGCAATGGTGTTTCCTAGAGACGGGATGGCTGTTTAGCAACAAAACCGACGAGTGTACAACTATTTGGCAAAACAGATGGGATTGGCTATACTTCGTCTGAAGTTGTTGGTTAGGTATCTAGCAAATTTTTGCCATATTAGCATAGACAGGACATTAGTCAAAACAAGACATGGTATCAATAAAAAGATGAAACGAGATGAAACAAGACACCCTCGATTCCCTACATGACAGCTTTTTGTCATTTGTTGCTAGCTATCTGACCGTTCAGAATCATAACGCACACCTTCTGGCCACACCGACGCATGCTCATCATTTTCGTGACGTTGTCAGCCAACCCATCTATTGAACAAGTCATTCCATCTTGTCTCTGTGACGTAGGTGTGGATGAGAACACCATCATTGATGTGCTGGTGAAGAGGAGCAACGCCCAGAGACAGCAGATCAAAGCTAGCTACCAAAAGGCTAGTGGCAAGGTAAGACGGGACACCCACTAGGTGCGTTTGGTTTAACATGTGCGGGTGGTGGCTCGTGGGTGGAATTTGCACTTCAGGATCAATGGAACGATGCAAAACGTGCAAAGTCCAGCCACCTGGTGCACCTGGAAAGCTTAAACACACACTTGTGTATGACTGTGGAAGTGTGTATCAACCCTCTATCTGCAGCCTCTGGAGACTGCCCTGAAGTCGGCCCTAAATGGAGAGCTGGAGGATGTGGTTCTGGCACTGCTCAAAACGCCAGCCCAATATGACGCCCAACAGCTCAAACTGGCCATGAAGGTACACACTCACTCAGTCACTCACTACTACTAAGAATATACAATACTACTTAGAATACAAACAAATGTGTATCTTTCCCTCCGTTCGGGTGGCCTAGAGACGGTAACAGATATAATACAAATAATTATAGAGTAATGATTACCTTCTAAAGAGGACGCTGGGATGACATCATCCTGTATTCTTGTCCTGCTGTTTAGTCAGACCCACCCACTTCCTAACACCCTACCCATATTGACTCATTCTGCTTCATTATAGTGTTGTGTAATAACGGTGGGACTTTTTAAAATGTGTGGGACTGTCTGTATTCTTTATACAATGGGTGGAGCTGTTTTAATATGTGAGGAGACGGTAAGAAAAGGGGTGATGAGTACCTACTGTACTTTAAGTTTCAAGATACACAAGTCTGCATGTGCAGTGTGTGTGATACCAGCTAGCACATTTGGTTTCTAGGAAGTTGTGGGAACGTATGTTTTTGGTTTCCCATTGGTTCTGTTAACTAAGCCATACGTTTCCTGACTGGTAAAATGGTTGCAGGGAGGTTCCTATGGTCCCTTTAAAGTTTTCCTGGGAGGTTTTATTAATGTTCTAAGAACGGAAATTATAGGTTATTTAAAGATAATTTAATAATGTTCTGTGAACATGTTTCAATTAAACTTTTTGTTATACTGAACAGAAATATAAATGCAACATGTAAAGTGTTGGTCTCTGCCCCCCCCCAGGTTATTTATTTCAGATTTTTGGAACAAATTTGTTTACTTCCCTATTAGTGAGCATTTCTCCTTTGCCTGGGTAATCCACCTGACAGGTGTGGCGCATCAATAAACTGATTAAAACGCATTATCATTACACAGGTGCACCTTGTGCTGGGGACAAGGAAAGGCCACTCTAAAATGTGCCTTTTTGTCACACAACACAATGCCACAGGTCTCAAGTTGAGGGAGCATGCAGTTGGTTTGAATGCCCACCAGAGCTGTTGCCAGAGAATTTAATGTTCATCTCTCTACCATAAGCCGCCTCCAACGTTGTCTTGGAGAATTTGGCAGATTTTACAACCGGCCTCGCAACCGCAGACCATGTGTAACCATGCCAGCCCACGACCTCCATCAGGCTTCTTCATCTGCGGAATTGTCTGAGACCAGCCTCCCAGACAGCTGATGAAACTCTGGGTTTGCACAACCGAGGAATTCCTGCACAAACATTCAGAAACCGTCTCAGGGAAGCTCATCTGTGTGCTCATCGTCCTCACAATTGTCTTGGCCTGACTGCAGTTCGGTGTCGTAACTGACTTCAGGGGGAAAATGCTCACCTTCAATGGCCACTGGCACGCTGGAGAAGTGTGCTCTTCACGGATTAATCCAGGTTTAAACTGTACCGGGCAGATGACAGACGTGTGAGTGTTTTGTTGATGTCGATGTTGTGAACAGAGTGCCCTATGGTGCGGTTATGGTATGGGCAGGTGTAAGCGACGGACAGCGAACACAATTGAATTTTATCAATGGTCATTTGAATGCACAGAGATAAAATGAGATCCTGAAGCCCATTGTTGTGCCATTTCATCCGCTGCCATGTTTCAGCATGATAATGCACAGCCCCATGTCGCAAGGATCTGTACACAATTCCTGGAAGCTGAAAATGTCCCAGTTCTTCCATGGCCTGCATACTCACCAGACCATTGAGCACATTTGCGATGCTCTGGATTGACTTGTATGATAGCATGTTCCAGTTCCCGCCAATATCCAGCAACTTTGAACCGCCATTGAAGAGGACTGGGACAACATTCCACAGGCCACAATCAACAATCTGATCAACTCTGTGAAGTAGATGTTGTGCTGCATGAGGCAAATGGTGGACACAACAGATACTGACTGGTTTTCTGATTCACGCCCTTACTTTTTTTGTACGGTATCTGTGACCAACAACTACATATCTGTATTCCCAGTCTTGAGAAATTCATAGATTAGGCCCTAATGAATTTATTTAATTTGACTGATTTCCTTATGAACTGTAACTCGGTAAAATTGTTGAAATTGTGTTTGTATTTTTGTTCAGTATAATAACACGGCTAACTTAGTTTGCGTTAACTCCAGTCACAGGACATATGGAACTTAATTTGCTAAGGCATTATTAATCATGCAAACACTTCTTTTTTTAATTGTGGCATGGAGTCAGTCCGATTCGAACCTATAATCTTCTGTTCTCTATCCATAGAATTAGTTCATTGCGCCATACCATATCTTTTTAACACATACAAAGCGGTTCATTTTAGTCTATTCAAACAAACACCATTTCAAAGGAAAATAAGCGCTCATTAAGATCAGGTGTGGCCAATTAATACATTTTAATACATTTAAAGTTCCATTGTGTAACTTTTTGGGCGACCCGACCAAATTCACATAGAAATGTGAGGTATACATCTGTCATTCTCGTTGAAAGCAAGTCTCTAAGAAGCAGTAGAGCTGTTCTATGTGCACTTTCTCTATGCTTACCGTTAAGTTTTGTTTTTGCGTCTTTTGGTTTTGTACACCAGTTTCAAACGGCTGAAAATACAATATTATTGGTTATGGAAAATATATTTGTGACCCACCACCTCAATTCAGTCTTGTGTCAACATTTTAAATTGTGTTTTTACATTGGATAAAAGTACAGACTCAGAGCTACAGTGGTATATCATACACTGCAATTGAGGAACAATTGGTAAGTATTTCCGCTTTGAGAAAATGGTCCTTGAATGTTTTGGTACACCTACTAGAGCTCTTCTTTGTCTACACCCATTCAGCATCGTTCACACCCTCTTTAGCCCCACCCATCTCTTTAAGGATTCACATGAGGCCGTGTGCTAAACAGAGTGAGTAAGAAGGTAAACGTCCAAAGATTTCAATACTAAAAGTGCTGAAAGTAGTATTGAAAATAGTAGTAAAAATACACTCTAGTCCTTGGCCTATATCCTAATCTTACTTTGCAGGTCCTGTTCTTCATATTGCCGTTTATGGTAAATACACAGTATATTAAATCAAAATGTATTTGTCACGTGTACAGGATAAAGGTGTAAACGGAACAGTGAAATGGTTATACAAATATTGTCTAAATTGATGGTTCATGTGAAAGAAATGCTATAACCACCAACCCAGCCACATCAAACTAAGTGGATGGGTCACTATTGTCTAGACATGTGCACATGTTCATGAAATACAATAGATCACCATAATCACCCCCAGACACAGCTGGCTAACTTGATGGGTTATGTCATCGTCTGGCGAAGTGGAGTCTTCTGCTTAGACAGGTAGGTAGCTGAACAATAAACCATAATCCCAACCCATAGCTGCAGTACAAATGGATTGTTGTAGCTAGCCACCATGCATGAAATGCTGTAGTTTGAATATTCAGGTAGCTAAAGCAAACCAACTAGGTTCAATGTTAGCTAGCTAACATTCGACTATAACTAGCTATGGAAATGGATTGCAGATCATCCACCTAACATTAGGTTGCTGGCTGGCTAGCTAGCTATTGTTCGCAAGCTAGCTAACAGTACGCTTTAATTTAAAATGAAAACAACTAATTTCTGACTAAATTAGAAACGTATAATACCTGAAAATGAAGCTAGACTCTTACCCGTATACATGGATGAACACTTGTTTGTCCTGTTGTCAAGTCACTCCGGTTCACACTGACTGTGTGCAGAAAGTAGTCCGTCACAACCTTTTTCCACTGATCTTTGTCGATAGCGCCTGCTAAATTCAGGGCAGCAATTTTGTTGAGAGCAGTAGCAACACTTTTGCAGTTCTCCATTTGGCCTAAATTAGCTCTAACGTTCATTGAACATTTCTAATGTTTTCTTGTGGTTTTAGTAAATGTTAAGGTAATGAATAATAATTCATATATTTTTTTTTTGTCAAGTTCCTTAAATGTGCTGAGAATGAAGCCAAGCAACTATTCTGCACCATTCGCGGAAGGTTATATGCAAAATAACCATAGGACAACCAACCAAAACATGTTGTTTTTAAAACATTATATGCTAGCAGTGTGGTGTCTGGTGGTATAGTGATAGACTTGTAAGTGCAGGTAGTCCCCTGTTTTGTTCCGTTTGGTGCATAATTAACATGGCCCTACTCTTTGTTTGTGTCATCCAGTCCTGGTCTCGTTTGTCTCAGCTTTATGACTGATGTGACCCTTTTGTCCTAGTTGACCCTCTCACCTATTTCTCTCAGGGATTGGGCACAGATGAGGATACTCTGATTGAGATTCTGGCCTCCAGGACCAATAAAGAGATCAAAGAGATAAAGAAGGTCTATAAGGAAGGTGTGTAATATGTTTGTCTGCAATATGTAAATGTCCTGTACGTGATGTGATAGTTACAAGTCAATAATCATGGCTTTTTTCTTGCTAGAATACAAAAAGGAGCTGGAGAATGACATCAAGTCTGACACAGGTGGAGACTTCAGGAATGCTCTGCTTTCGCTCTGCAAGGTGTGTGTGTGTGTGTGTGTGTGTGTGTGTGTGTGTGTGTGTGTGTGTGTGTGTTATTGTTTAACTCCGGATGAATAGTTTGGAACAATAAACCCACCCACCCTCCTCCCCCCTTCACATACTGTAGGCTACTAGGAATGAGGACACCATGGTGAACCAGGAACTTGCTGACAGTGATGCCAGGGTATGGATAAAAGAGTGAGAGGGAGTGTTTGTGTCTGTATATGAGAGAATTTAAGAAGTCAATGTGTAATGCGATTCCTGTATGTGATGCCTGTGCCTACTCTATCGATCCATAGGCCCTGTATGAGGCTGGAGAGAAGAGGAAGGGAACAGACTGCTCTGTCTTCATAGACATTCTGACCACCAGAAGTGCTTCTCAACTCCGCCAAGGTGAATATGTGACGGCACAGCTCTGTGAGCTTAAGTCTAATCGAAACATGGAACGTTATGCTGCTTTGAAATTTGATCAACTTTTAAAACCACTAGGGGTGTCCCCAACAACAAGAAAATCTTGGTCGTCCGAAAGATGTCCTTATTTATTTTTCCATATATACAGTGCATTCGGAAAGTATTCAGACCCCTTGACTTTTTCTGGAATTTTGTTACGTTACAGCCTTAATCAAATTAATTACATATTTTTTTAGCTCATCAATCTACACACAATAACCCATAATGACAAAGTGAAAACCCGTTTTAAGACAATTTTGCAAATGTATTAAAAATACCAAACAGAAATACCTTATTTACATAAGTAAGTATTCGAAATTGAGCTCCGGTGCATCTTGTTCCCATTGGTCATCCTTGAGCTGTTTCTTCAACTTGGTTGGAGTCCACCTGTGGTAAATTAATTGGACATGATTTGGAAAGGCACACAACCTATCTATTTAAGGCCCCACATTTGACAGTGAATGTCAGAGCAAAAACCAAGCCATGAGGTCGAAGGAATTGTCCGTAGAGCTCTGAGACAGGCTTGTGTCGAGGCACAGATCTGGGGAAAGTGTTCTTTGTGTTTGTCATCAGTTAGGCACTGAAGTCGGGCAAAATGTTTGTCAACGCACCACAAATGCTACTCGAATATAGATGTGCGTGTGGTTTTCCCTTTTTCATGCACTGTATGTGCAACCACACATGACTTGATACTGTGTGAGTGTTTCAAGTACATCATTCTTTTTCTCTCTCTCTCTCAGTGTTTGAGAAGTACTCCAAGTACAGTAAGGTGGATGTGACAAAGGCTATCGACCTGGAACTGAAGGGAGACATTGAGAACTGTCTGACTGCCGTAGGTGAGATGTCACTGCCAGGACCAGGCCTAGTAATGTTCCAATGTCTTTTATATAATCTGTGCATCACCCTCAATCCATGTCTTCTGTTGTATCACACTCTTCACTGGGCATCAGACCTGTAACATTACACTGTCCTTCATTTTCCTCATGCAGAAAAAGGTCATGCTGTGAGGAAATTAACATTTATCTCTCAAGACTAAAATAATAATAACTTTTTAAATAGATGGGATGGCACATTATCCAAGGCAAATTCACTATACTACAACTCCTGCAATGCACTGGTCACCTCATGGCCATTCCGATACCCTTGCGACAGCTTTGGGGAATGCTGCCTCTTGTCTATGCTGCTCTATGATGTCATCTGACTGGTTTTGATATCTGTCTTTCAGTGAAATGTGCTGGAAGCAAGCCTGCTTTCTTTGCTGAGAGACTCAACTTGGCCATGAAGGTCTGTTTACTGTTAAACATACTTAGTGCGTTTTATGTACTAGACAAACATATTTTTAAAGCAAACATTTCTTATTGGACACATCAAGGTATTCCCTACCTGTTTCTGTCAATTTTTTACCTAATGAATACATCTCAGTTTTAAGAGTTGACAATCTACAGAAGAGCTAGAGAAAACGTTTATGCACATATACTATATAAGACAGCACAAATATATCTCGGTTCAAGCTAAGGACTTTGCACCATCTGGTTATAAATCTTCAGTTTGTGTGCCTGTGCCATACCCCAGGGTAAAGGAACCAGGACCAAGATTCTGACCCGTGTCATGGTGAGCCGTTCTGAAGTAGACATGGCCCGGATCAAACAAGCATACCAGAAGACGTTTGGGAAAACCCTCTACCAGGATATTCTGGTGAGCAAACATCTCCACTGCCAAAGTGGCAATAAAAGACAAGGAACTGTTTTCCCAAACCCAGATTAATCATAGTACTAGACCTTAAAAGCTTTTTCAACAGATCCTCCATTGAGAATGAGATTAAACCAAGGACTAGGCTTAATCAGAGTTTTAATGACATCACATTGTATGAAGTATTCTGATTTCTGGGTCCAATCTGAGATGGGATAGAAGTGTGAAATGGAGAAATATGCAATCTGAAAATAATTGTCAAAATATGTTCTATTTAAGCAATAAGGCCTGAGGGTGTGTGGTATATGGCCAATATACAATGGCTAAGGCTAGTTCTTACGCGCAATGCGGAGTGCCTGGACACAGCTCTTAGCCGTGGTATATTGGCCATATATCACAAACCCCGAAGGTGCCATATTGCTATTATAAACTCTTTACCACCGTAATTAGGACAGTAAAAATAACTTTTGTCATACCTGTGGTATATCACAGCCGTCAGCCAATCAGCATGCAGGGCTTGAACCACCCAGTTTATAATATGGTGTCTAAACATTATTTATATTTTGTAGAGTAACTCTGTGCTCTCTCTTACCCCCTTAGGATGACACCAATGGAGACTATGAGAAGATCTTACTGGCCCTGTGTGGAAGTGACAACTAACTTTCTCTCTTATCTCACCAGGAGACAATGTCTACCACAGTGCATGAGTGCCAATGGAGAATAATGTACATGAAACATTCCCCTCCAATGCCTCAAATGCTCTTGCCAAATATGTTTCATGACAACTATTTGAAATGGCAGTCCTGATGTATTTTCACTACATGTTAACAGCAATAAGCACAGTTAGCATGTTAAGCAGCATTGCATAATTTAGCCTAGCTTCAGCAGACTTGGTGATCCATAGTGCAATATCACACACCAATAATATACAGTGGCATTGTACCCTGGTTGGATAACTGGTCCTTTGTGAAAATAAAGCATTTAATGTGGATCCGTATTGTCTGTTGAATTTGTTTGTGTATATATTTTTCATTCTATGCAACATTGCATGTTAATAATTAGCATTATTTTTGTATTATTTTGTAGCCTATCTATGAAAAGTTATAATTTGATAATAACCCATCGAGAATGAACCATGTCATGAGTTACATTTAGAACATTGTAAAACACAGACATGGTGTGTAATACAAATTAAGATCCAGTGTAACAGTACAAATTTAGACCGTCCCCTCGCCCATACCCGGGCGCGAACTAGGGACCTTCTGCACACATCAACAGTCACCCTCGAAGCATCGTTACCCATCGCTCCACAAAAGCCGCGGCCCTTGCAGAGCAAGGGGAACTACTACTTCAAGGTCTCAGAGCAAGTGACGTCACTGATTGAAACGCTATTTAGCGCCCACGCTAACTAAGCTAGTCGTTTCACATCCGTTACACCAGCTCACTAGAATTTCGATAGACATATGTGTATTAGACCTACAGTAAGTAGCATGACCGGCTTTGGAAGGATGGTCCTGTGAGACTAGTTAAATATAAAGCCAATCTTGAGGAAGACTGAAAAGTAGACACCTTTAAAAAAACTAAAAACACGACTGACTTCTCAATCTTATAGACATAAGATAATTAATAACTAATTAACTAATAACTAATTAACAATCGAACCAGGTCTCCTTTGAAAAATAGATTTTTCTCAATGAGGAAAAACCTGTATTCAAAAAAAGAGGCAAAAGGTTACGAAAATATGTGTTTGTTCTGACCCGGGAGTCTAATCAGTAACACAATGTTAATCATGAGAGAAAAACGACATTTCAACAGTAGGTCTACATTCTCACGGTCATGGAGGAATGCAGTGTCATGAACCGCAGATATTGGCTACTGATAACCGTTTTGATTAGGCCTAAACAGTGAAAGATGCTTGTTTGTGTCTTGATTAAACGGCGAAAAACTGTTAATTTGATCTTCCCGCCTGTGCAACATACATGGTCACAAAAGAAAACGATATGGCGTGCCAACCCAGTGCATTTTGGGATGGCGTTTCAAATAACAAAAGGAAGGAATGTAACAGTTCAATGAAAACTGTTTGCACACGGTGAAAGCTGCTGTCGACATCCATTGACTCGACCGCAAACCTGAAGAAACACTTGGAGGTAAGGATGACAATTGGCAGGTGTGGCGTGTTAGCTTTCTTAGCTAACTAGTCTTTAGAGACAGACAGGTTGTCTTCCCAATCTTACAGCATATTTATTCATAAAAAATAAAAATAAATCACCTTTATTTAACCAGGTAGGCTAGTTGAGAACAAGTTCTCATTTACAACTGCGACCTGGCCAAGATAAAGCGTAGCAGTGTGAACAGACAACACAGAGTTATACATGGAGTAAACAATTAACAAGTCAATAACACAGTAGAAAAAAAAGAGTCTATATACATTGTGTGCATAAGGCATGAGGAGGTAGGCGAATAATTACAATTTGCAGATTAACACTGGAGTGATAAATGATCAGATGGTCATGTACAGGTAGAGATACTGGTGTGCAAAAGAGCAGAAAAGTAAATAAATATAAACAGTATGGGGATGAGGTAGGTAAATTGGGTGGGCTATTTACCGATAGACTATGTGTACAGCTGCAGCGATCGGTTAGCTGCTCAGATAGCAGATGTTTGAAGTTGGTGAGGGAGATAAAAGTCTCCAACTTCAGCGATTTTTGCAATTCGTTCCAGTCACAGGCAGCAGAGAACTGGAACAAAAGGCGGCCAAATGAGGTGTTGGCTTTAGGGATGATCAGTGAGATATACCTGCTGGAGCGCGTGCTACGGGTGGGTGTTGCCATCGTGACCAGTGAACTGAGATAAGGCGTAGCTTTACCTAGCATGGACTTGTAGATGACCTGGAGCCAGTGGGTCTGGCGACGAATATGAAGCGAGGGCCAGCCGACTAGAGCATACAGGTCGCAGTGGTGGGTGGTATAAGGTGCTTTAGTAACAAAACGGATGGCACTGTGATAAACTGCATCCAGTTTGCTGAGTAGAGTATTGGAAGCTATTTTGTAGATGACATCGCCGAAGTCGAGAATTGGTAGGATAGTCAGTTTTACTAGGGTAAGTTTGGCGGCGTGAGTGAAGGAGGCTTTGTTGCGGAATAGAAAGCCGACTCTAGATTTGATTTTAGATTGGAGATGTTTGATATGAGTCTGGAAGGAGAGTTTACAGTCTAGCCAGACACCTAGGTACTTATAGATGTCCACATATTCTAGGTCGGAACCATCCAGGGTGGTGATGCTAGTCGGGCGTGCGGGTGCAGGCAGCGAACGGTTGAAAAGCATGCATTTGGTTTTACTAGCATTTAAGAGCAGTTGGAGGCCATGGAAGGAGTGTTGTATGGCGTTGAAGCACGTTTGGAGGTTAGATAGCACAGTGTCCAAGGAAGGGCCGGAAGTATACAGAATGGTGTCGTCTGCGTAGAGGTGGATCAGGGAATCACCCGCAGCAAGAGCAACATCATTGATATATACAGAGAAAAGAGTCGGGCCGAGAATTTAACCTTGTGGCACCCCCATAGAGACTGCCAGAGGACCGGACAACATGCCCTCCGATTTGACACACTGAACTCTGTCTGCAAAGTAGTTGGTGAACCAGGCAAGGCAGTCATTAGAAAAACCGAGGCTACTGAGTCTGCCGATAAGAATACGGTGATTGACAGAGTCGAAAGCCTTGGCCAGGTCGATGAAGACGGCTGCACAGTACTGTCTTTTATCGATGGCGGTTATGATATCGTTTAGTACCTTGAGCGTGGCTGAGATGCACCCGTGACCAGCTCAGAAACCAGATTGCACAGCGTAGAAGGTACGATGGGATTCGAGATGGTCAGTGACCTGTTTGTTGACTTGACTTTCAAAGACCTTACATAGGCAGGGCAGGATGGATATAGGTCTGTAACAGTTTGGGTACAGGGTGTCTCCCCCTTTGAAGAGGGGGATGACTGCGGCAGCTTTCCAATCCTTGGGGATCTCAGATGATATGAAAGAGAGGTTGAACAGGCTGGTAATAGGGGTTGCGACAATGGCGGTGGATAGTTTCAGAAATAGAGGGTCCAGATTGTCAAGCCCAGCTGATTTGTACGGGTCCAGGTTGTGCAGCTCTTTCAGAACACCTGCTATCTGGATTTGGGTAAAGGAGAACCTGGAGAAGCTTGGGCGAGTAGCTGCGGGAGGGGGGGGCGGAGCTGTTGGCCGAGGTTGGAGTAGCCAGGAGGAAGGCATGGCCAGCCGTTGAGAAATGCTTGTTGAAGTTTTCGATAATCATGGATTTATCCGTGTTACCTAGCCTCAGTGCAGTGGGCAGCTGGGAGGAGGTGCTCTTGTTCTCCATGGACTTTACAGTGTCCCTGAACTTTTTGGAGTTAGAGCTGCAGGATGCAAATTTCTGCCTGAAGAAGCTGGCCTTGGCTTTCCTGACTGACTGCGTGTATTGGTTCCTGACTTCCCTGAACAGTTGCATATCGCGGGGACTATTCGATGCTATTGCAGTCCGTCACAGGATGTTTTTGTGCTGGTCGAGGGCAGTCAGGTCTGGAGTGAACCAAGGACTATATCTGTTCTTAGTTCTGCATTTTTTGAACGGAGCATGCTTATTTAAAATGGTGAGGAAGTTATTTTTAAAGAATGACCAGGCATCCTCAACTGACGGGATGAGGTCAATATCCTTCCAGGATACCTGGGCTAGGTCGATTAGAAAGGCCTGCTCGCAGAAGTGTTTTAGGGAGCGTTTGACAGTGATGAGGAGGGGTGGTCGTTTGACTGCGGATCCGTAGCGGATACATATATCAGGGATTTCAGAGAGCATTAGCTGACTAGTTAGTCAGATTTCTAGCTAACTAGTCTGTTTAGTTAGCTAATTTGCTTGCCAACTCTCCTACACTGTGTGGTATGCTGCTCACTTAACTTTGCACTGTCGGTTGCTAGCTACTAGTTAGCAAGATATCATAGCAAGTATGCTATTGTGCTAGTTTGTTAACAATTTCGCAAATTAAATCTATTTTCACTAAGAAATCAGTTGAAGAAAGTTGGGTAAGATTCACTGGGCTACATAGCCTAGCTAGCTAAATCAAAAGTTTGAAAAACATTTTGAAAGCTACTTGCACCCCGTAACCCAGCATAGCAGGGTGCTTACTGTCAGGGTTAGTTAGCTAGCTAACTAGCTATGGTTTCACCCAAATCAATTTAGACACGCTGCAGTTTGCCTGCTGTTCAATTGTTTTTTCAACCCAAGTAAATGCTGGTATTTAAAAAAATAAAATGTATTTAACCTTTATTTAACTAGGCAAGTCAGTTAAGAACAAATTATTATTTACAATGAAGGCCTACAAAAAGGCAAACTGCCTCCTTGCGGGGAAGGGGCCTGGGATTTAAAAATATATAGGAGAAAACACAGATCACGACAAGAGAGACAACACTACCTAAAGAGAGACCTAAGACAACAACATAGCATGGCAGCAACACATGACACACAGCATGGTAGCAACACAACATGACAACAACATGGCAGCAGCACAACATGGTACAAACATGATTGGGCACAGACAACAGCACAAGGGGCAAGAAGGTAGAGACAACAATACATCACACAAAGCAGCCACAACTGTCAGTAAGAGTGTCTGTAACTAAAAGTATAATACTCCATTGTTTTTTTATTTGAGTATTTCTAAATAAACAATATAAACCACCATAGACATCCTTGAATCCACAGCTTTGTCCATGTGAGAGTGGTTACATGTTCCAACACCAGCCCTGTGTTTTTCAGACCGGGGTAGGCTATAGAAAGTGAAACATATGTTTCGAAAGGGTGGACAAACGTTGGATAAAAGAACAATCCTTAATTAACACAATAACAAGGTGCTCACAGCACTGTTATTTTACTTCTACTGTAGTGTCTGATGTCTGATGCTCATCTGGAGCATCTCCTCTTGCTACAATACAAAAGCAATTTCTGCCTTCAATCATCTGAGTAAGCTAGCTTCGGAATAGGCCTACTGAAATGCCATGTCTGATATTTGGGTTTATTGCACAAAACAGCACTTTTTTTTAAAACTACTTGGTGGACTAAATGTGTGATTACACTGCTTTCTTCATATTTCTATTTCAAATTGTTGTTATTTGTCTGACGCTCTTATCCAGAACGACTTACAGTAGTGGGTGCATACATTTTTATTTTTGTACTGGTGTCACATGGGATAAGTGTTTAGCATCATCCATGCTGCTGTGTTACTTAAGCCCTTACTTATTTATTTATTTAACCTTTATTTAACCTTTTATTTAACTAGGCAAGTCAGTTAAGAACAAATATGCCTCGTTTTAACATGTATCCTTTGTCCTGCACATTGTGTTTGTGCCCACATTTTTAGACAGGTGTACATTATTTTTATTTTATTTTTACCTTTATTTAACTAGGTAAGTCAATTAAGAACAAATTCTTATTAATTAATCTATATAAATGGACAAGATCAGGATGAAGGATGAAGGCTAGAGGCAGGTATAGAGGGCTTAAATACATTTGTGTCACAATGTTTTGTGATATCTTTTAATGTGGCTCAAACATCCTGCAATAAATGTTGTTTAATTGGTCATCTTTTTTTTCTTGTTTTATGGGTGAAATAATCAAAAAGTAACAAAGTAATCAGATTACATTACTGAATTTATGTATTCCAAAAGTTACGTTACTGAATACAATTTTAGACACGTAACTAGTAACTAACAGATTACTTTTTAAAAGTAACCTACCCAACCCTGACTTAAAAAAAAAAGTTATATTTTGACTGTGAAATATAGCAACTTTAGTCTAATTGTCAACCCAAAATGTATTACAATCTCTGGATTAGGTTACACATGAAAATATCTATAATCACGCATTCCTGCTTGGACATGTTAGATGAAACAACTTATTTCTTAAATACCTCAGTAGTCTACTTCATAATAAAGCGCTATGAATTACTTTGACGCCCCCCTTGGGTTGTGCCATGGTGGAGATCTTTGTGGGCTATACTCGGCCTTGTCTCAGGATGGTAAGTTAGTGGTTGAAGATATCCCTCTCGTGGTGTGGGGGCTGTGCTTTGGCAAAGTGGGTGGGGTTATATCCTGCCTGTTTTGCCCTGTCTGGGGGTATTGTCGGATGGGGGCACAATGTCTCCCGACCTCTCCTGTCTCAGCCTCCAGTATTTATGCTGCAGTAGTTTATGTTTCGGGGGACTAGGGTCTGTCTGTTATATCTGGAGTATTTCTCCTGTCTTATCCGGTGTCCTGTGTGAATTTAAGTATTCTTTCTTTCAACTGTTCTGCCTGCGGCTATGGAACCCTGACCTGTCACCGGACGTGCTACCTGTCCCAGACCTGCTGTTTTCAACTCTCTAGAGACAGCAGGAGCAGTAGAGATACTCTGAATGATCGGCTATGAAAAGCCAAATGTCATTTACTCCTGAGGTGCTGAACTGTTGCACCCTCGACAACCACTGTGATTATTATTATTTGACCCTGCTGGTCATCTTTGAACATCTTGGCCATGTTCTGTTATAATCTCCACCTGGCACAGCCAGAAGAGGACCCCTCATAGCCTGGTTCCTCTCTAGGTTTCTTCCTAGGTTCTGGCCTTTCTAGGGAGTTTTTCCATAGGCACCGTGCTTCTAGTCCTGCATTGCTTGCTGTTTGGGGTTTTAGGCTGAGTTTCTGTACAGCACTTTGAGATATCAGCTGATGTAAGAAGGGCTTTATAAATACATTTGATTTGATTGTGGAATGTCTGTGTAGATTTTGTATACAAACATGATGTTGTGGGTCATTTTGACCCGGAGGCTTTCATCTGTCTAGATATTTGCACAGGCCCAAAATAAACAAGTGTCTTTGATGTTTGTTTTTTATTTACTGGTTCTGGTTGCACTTTTATCATTACCTTTGGGAGAAAGGAAGCTTTCCCAAACTTCTCCTTCTCAGTGTGAGAACAGCAGATCTCTGACAGACATTCAAAAATGAGCTCCAGAAAATGCTTGTTTGTGAGAAAGGAAATATTTTTTACAAAAAGTTATTAAATATGGAGTTTTTGAAATCAAATGTTCTTGTATTTCTTATTTCTGAAAGGTCTGACAAGACAAAATAAAGTATTGGCTGTTTTTACGTGATTCTTTGACTCTTCTTGAGTGTGTTTAAACTCTGCGGGTCAATCTGACCCATACCACAATGGACATTATTTTTTTCCAGCAAACCACAAGGGTTTTTCAGTTTAATCAAGACTCACACATCTTTCTCTGTTTAGGCCTAATCAAAACTGTTATTAGTAGCCTACTATATTTGTGGTTCATGACACGGCATTCCTCCATGACCGTGAGAATGTAGGCCTACTGTTTTGAAATTCACAAGTTTGAATGTAATTTCTTTACTTACATGGTTAGCAATGTGTTGTTGATTAGACCTCCCAGGTCCGAAAAACACAGATTTTCGTAAATGTTTGCCTCTGAGATGGTTCCATAGTTTTATGTTGGAATTTGAATTAGGCTTATGTTAGTAAAATGAAGAAGTCAGTTGTTTGTTCAAAACGTGTATTCTACTCTGTCTTCAAGAATGGCCTACATGTAATTGTAGTCTCACGTGACCATCCTTCCAAATTACGCCTTGCTACTGTAGACCCTGTCTTGTTTTGAACGCTTTGTACAAAATAATAAAATGCAGTACTACAGGATATTTCTTAACGTAGCTCTTTGTTAGCTAGCTATAACTGGCATGTTCATGTCTCGCCAACCAGGATCAAACGGACCATGACCTAACCATTTGGGTGGTCTTAACCAATCATAGCACAGTATGATATGGCGGTAAAATGCATCCCATTACAATTCAGTATGTTTACACATATGAATATTACAGACCTAATACAAATAATTACATCTAAATTCTAGAGTGAGATTAATCTAATTTGTATTACACAATGTCTGTGTTTTACAGTGTTGTAAATGTAACTCATGACATGGTCTGAGGTTGTACATTCTCGGTGGGTGATTATCAAATTATAACTTTCATAGACAGGCTACAGGCTAAATTGCAAAAAATTCTACTAATAATAAACATACGTTTTTTAGAATGAAAAATATATACACAGTCAAATTTAGACAATTTGGATCCACATAAAAAGCTTTATTTTCACAAAGGACCAGTTATTCAACCAGGGTACAATGCCACTGTATATTCTTGGCACACAAATGGTTAAGTGTGTGATATATTGCACTATGGAATAGATCACCAAGTCTGCTGAAGCTAGGCTAAATTATGCAATGCTGCTTAACATGCTAACTGTGCTTATTGCTGTTAGCATTTAGCCGAAAATACATCAGGACTGCCATTTCAGATAGTTGTCATGAACCATTATATTTTGCATTTTGGGAAGTGCACTTTGAGGCATTGGAGGGGAATGTTTCCTCGTGTACAGTTTTCTAAAATGGTGTGAATGCCATTCTTGCTAGGTGAGAGAGGAGAGAAAGTTAGCTGTCACTTCCACACAAGGCCAGTAGGATCTTCTCATAGTCGCCATTGGTGTCATTCTAAGGGTGTAAGAGACAAGAGGTTGTATCACAACTGGCCGGGATTGAGAGTCCCATAGGGCGGCGCACAATTGGCCCAGCATTGTCTGGGTTTGCCCGGTGTATGCCGTCATTGTAAATAATCATTTGTTCTTAATTAACTGACTTGCCTAGTTAAATAAAGGTTGAATAAATTATGTAAAAATAAAATAAGAGTTACTCTACAAAATATAAACATTTTAGTTTGACAATTATTTTTCAGATGCCATATTTTCCCATTTCACACATGGTCAGTCTTCTGTCCTATCTCAGATTGGACCCAGAAATATGAATACTTCGTACAATCTGATGCATGTCCTTAAAACTCTGGACCCCGATTAAGCCTAGTCCTGGATTTAAACTCATTGTCAATGGAGGATCTGTTGAAATAGCTTTTTAGTTTAGTACTATGCTTAATCTGGGTCGGGGAAACAGTTCCTTGTTTTTTATTTATTTTTATTTCTACTTTGAGATGTTTGCTCACCAGAATGTCCTGGTAGAGGGTTTTCCCAAACGTCTTCTTGTACTCCTGTTTGATCCGGGCCATGTCCACTTCAGAACGGCTCACCATGACACGGGTCAGAATCTTGGTCCTGGTTCCTTTATCCTGGGGTATGGCACAGGCACACAAACTGAAGATTTATAACCAGATGGTGCAAAGTCCTTAGCTTGAACCGAGATATATTTGTGCTTTCTTGTACAGTATTTGCATGTTCTTCTGTAGATTGTCAAATCTTAAAACAGGGACGTTTTCTTTAGGTAGAAAATGTACTGTAACAGGTACCTGGATTTGTCTGATATACAACACTTATTTTCATTTTTAAAACATTTTCTGTTGCATACTCTAATGAACACGACCCAGGGCAAACTCTTATCTGGCACATAATACATACTGTAAGTATGTTTAACAGTAAACAGACCTTCATGGCCAAGTTGAGTCTCTCAGCAAAGAAAGCAGGCTTGCTTCCAGCACATTTCACTGAAAGACATATCAAAACCAGTCAGATGACATCATAGAGCAGCATAGACAAGAGGCAGCATTCCCCAAAGCTGTCGCAAGGGTATCGGAATGGCCATGAGGTGACCAGTGCATTGCAGGAGTTGTAGTATAGTGAATTTGCCTTGGATAATGTGCCATCCCATCTATTTAAAAAGTTATTATTATTTTAGTCTTGAGAGATAAATGTTAATTTCCTCACAGCATGACCTTTTTCTGCATGAGGAAAATGAAGAACATAGTGTAATGTTATAGGACTGATGCCCAGTGAAGAGTGTGATACAGCAGAAGACATGGATTGAGGGTGATGCACAGATTATATAAAAGACATTGGAACATTACTAGGCCTGGTCCTGGCAGTGACATCTCACCTACGGCAGTCAGACAGTTCTCAATGTCTCCCTTCAGTTCCAGGTCGATAGCCTTTGTCACATCCACCTTACTGTACTTGAAGTACTTCTCAAACGCTGAGAGAGAGAGAGAGAGAGAGAGAGAGAGAGTTACTTGAAATGTTCAAACAGTATCAAATAATGTGGTTGCACGTGCAGTGTACGAAAAAGGGAAAACACACGCACATCTAGATTGTAGTAGTATTCATCAGTGTCTAAGTGATGACAAAAATAAAGAACCCTATAGATAGGGCTACAATGTAATTAACAGGTGTTGAGAAATAAGTGTGTGTGTGTGTGTGTGTGTGTGTGTGTGTGTGTGTGTGTGTGTGTGTGTGTGTGTGTGTGTGTGTGTGTGTGTGTGTGTGTGTAATTAAATAATTATAATAATTTGGTGGGTGCTTATATTTTTTCTATTGCTCAAATAAAGAGATTTTAGCTAAAACTTGTTAAATAATCAAAAAGGTATGGGTCAAAAAAAATTGACAAACTCTTAAAGATTATTTTACGATGAATAGATTAGATAAGTTTATTAGTCACATGCACAGGGTCACAGATGTAATCGTAGTGTACAGTGAAATTCTTGAGCGTACGTAAATGTTCTTTGGGGGGGGTGGGGTAGAATATTCATAGGGGAGCTACAAAGGTGCAGGAGGGGGAGCAGGTAGCTGCCTAGTGACTATTCAGCAGCCTGATGGTCTGGGGGTAGAAGCTATTGGTCGGTCCGACAGTTTTTGTCATAATACTCCTATACTGCCCGCGTCTGAGTAATGGAAGCAGGGAGAACAGGCTGTGGCTTGCTTGTCTGAGGTCCTTGATGATTTTCTTGGCCTTCCTGCAACACCTGGTGTTGTAGGTCTCCTGTATGGCAGTCAATAAGCACCCAATTGTATGTTCGGCTGAGCGTACCACCCTCTGTAGAACCTTGCAGTCAGTGGCGGTGGAGTTACCGTACCCTGCCATGATGCAGCCTGACCGTATGCTCCCGATGGTGCTCCTGTAAGAGACTGTGAGGGCCCTCGGGCAAATGCCTAATATATTCTGCCTCCTGAGATTGAAGAGTCGCTGCTGTGCCTTTTTCACCTCGATGTCCATGTGAATATGACCATTTCAGCTCATTGGAGATGTGTATACTGTAATCAGTTACTTTGTTTTGCTGATGTTGGGGGAGAGGATGTTTACCTGGCACCATACCGTCAGGGTGCCTACATCCTAGGCTGTCTCGTTGTTGTTGGTAATCAGGCCTGCTACTGTCATGCCGTCTGCGAACTTGGTGATGCAGTTGGAACGGTGTGAGGCCACGCAGTCGTGGCTATACATGAAGTACAGGTGGGGACTGAGGACAAACCCTTGAGGGGCCCCTCGTGTTGCGGATCAGTGGGGTGGAGGTAATGTTGCCTATCTTCACCACCTGGGGCGGCCTGTCAGGAAGTCCAGGAACCAGTTGAATAAGGAGTTCAGTCTCAGGGTTTTGAGCTTTGTGATGAACTTAGAGTGCACTATGGTATTGAAGGCCCAGCTGTAACTGATGAACAGCAGCCTCAGATATGCATTTATTTTGTTTATGTGTTTGAGGGCAGTGTTCAGTGTGCAGTGCAATGACGATTGCATTGCCTGTGGATCTGTCAGGGCGGTAGACGAATTGGAGAGGGTCAAGTGTGTCGGCAGGGAGGAGGTGATGGGGTCTTTGTGCAAAAGCAGTTGTTTAAAAAAAAAAAAACTGCTACACTGGAAGTGTAATTTTTGGTCAGGGTGAGCCACTTTATCCTATTGCTCTACAGCAGGGTTTCCCAAACTCGGTCCCAGGGCCTCCCTCAGGACTGAGTGTGGGAAACCCTGTTCTACGGTGTGAGCCCACACAATAACCTGGAGTCCTCTGATGAGAAGGACATAGGCTACTAATTGTGTTTGTTGACAAATTATCAGACAAGGCAAGTCAATCAAAGAAACAGTGTGTCCTTGACTTAAACACATTTGCATTAAAACATTTTTTTAACAAAATCAAAAGTGCCTCATCTAATTGAAAAGTGCTGGGGAAAATGACTGCTCGCCACACGTTTGCCGGCCCTGCTCTCACCATTACCAATAATGGGAGGTTAGCATTTTTTGGGGGTATGATATTTATCCCTCTAACTTTCTCACTCATCATTGTTCACAATTAATTAATGATTATCTATAATCACAGTAGCATCCACATTAATATACTGGTCAGTATATAGATCATATTTGCTACTGCAGATTTTTGGAAAGCTATGGACAACTGCAAAAGTGTTGCTACAACTCTCAACAACATTTCTGCCCTCAATTGAGCAGGTGCTATTTATCGACAAAGTTCAGTGGGGGAAAGTTTGAGTAGCGAGACTAGTTTCTGGAAGACAATGCCAATGCTGACTTACCAGTGTTTACATATGAATACTTAAATAGGTGTGGCTAAGGCTTAAAAGGGTGTGAACGATGCTGAATGGGCATAAACAAAGAGGAGCACTCTAGCAAGGGCATTTCTACTACTTGTCTCCTAAGTGGTTTTACAAGTTTAGCAGCATAATTTTCCATGTTTTGTCAAACTACAGTGTATGATATACCAGAAGCTGAGTCTGTACTTTTATTTAGCTCACATAGAGCTGTGCTGTCACATATTCACCTTGGCGGAGCTGAGGAGCACTTCTGGTGGTCAGAATGTCTATGAAGACAGAGCAGTCCGTTCCCTTCTTCTTCTCTCCAGCCTCATACAGGGCCTATGGATTAATAGAGTAGGCACAGGCATCACACACACAGGGATTAAATTACACATTGACTCTCGGTGCCAGTGTCAAACGTTGATTTCTTAAAAAATTCTGACACACACAAATACACACTCTCCTCCATACCTTGGCATCACTTTCAGCAAGTTCCTGGTTCACGATGATGTCCTCATTCCTAGTAGCCTACAGTATGTGGGGGAGAGAGTGGGGGCAGTGAGGTTGATTGTGCCATACTTTTCATCTGAGGTTAAAGAAACTATAAATAAACACACACACCTTGCAGAGCGAGAGCAGAGCATTTCTGAAGTCTCCGCCTGTGTCAGACTTGATGTCATTCTGCAGCTCGTTTTTGTATTCTAGCAAGAAAAAGCCATGATTATTGTCTTGTTGTAACTATCATATCACGTACAGGATGTCTACATATACACATTCACATATTACACACCTTCCTGATAGGCTTTCTTTATCTCTTTGATCTCTTTATTGGTCCTGGAGGCCAGAATCTCAATCAGAGTATCCTCATCTGTGCCCAATCCCTGAGAGAAATAGGTGAGAGGGTCAAAGGGTCAACAAGGACAAAAGGGTCACATCAGTCATAAAGCTGAGACAAAAGGATTGGATTGGATGATTGGATGACAGAAACACATAAAGAGCTGGGCCATGTTCATTAAACCCTAAATGGAACAGAACAGACTGAAGCATGGCACTACCTGCACCTACAGGTCTACCACTATGCCAGACACCTCCCAGCTAGCACATAACATTGTGAACACTATGTTTCTTAGAGATTGGTGAGACCGTGGTTGTCCCATGGTTATTCTGCTTACAACCTTCCCATGACTTTCTGGGAATGGTGCTAGATAGTTGTTTGGCATTGAAACATTCTCAGCACATTTTAAGAAACTTCACTAAAATTATAATTCCATTGATAGAGATCAAAAGGTCAAAGGTTCAAATCTCACTGACTGTGCCAAAATAAAAAATTAATGTGTTTGCATTATTAATGCTTAGGCAAATGAATTTCCATGTGTCCCGTCGGTGCTTGGAGTTCTAAACATTCCCAGAACTTCCCTGCAACCTAAAAATATACGTACCCAGAACAAGACACATTTTCACTTCCGTTCTCAGAACGTTTAAAACAACATTCACAGAACCTCCCTGCAACCATTTTACCAGTCAGGGAACTTATGGCTTCGTTCCCAGAACCAATGGGAAACCAAAAACGTATGTTCCCACAACTTCCAAGGAACCAAATGTGCTAGCTGGGCTCACACACACTGCACATGCACAGACTTGTGTATTGTTAAACCAAAAGTATAGTAGGTACTCATCACCACTTTTCTTACTGTCTCCTCACATATTAAAACAGCTCCACCCATTGTATAAAGAATACAGACAGTCCCACACATTTTAAAAGTCCCACCGTTATTACACAACACTATAATAAAGCAGAATGAGTCACTATGGGTAGGGTGTTAGGAAGTGGGTGGGTCTGACTAAACAGCAGAACAAGAATACAGGATGAAGGTAATCATTACTCTATAATTATTTGTATTATATCTGTTACCGTCTCTAGGCCACCCGAACGGAGGGAAAGATACACATTTGTTTGTATTCTAAGTAGTATTGTATATTCTTAGTAGTAGTGAGTGACTGAGTGAGTGACTGAGGGAATGTGTACCTTCATGGCCAGTCTGAGCTGTTGGGCGTCATATTGGGCTGGCGTTTTGAGCAGTGCCAGAACCACATCCTCCAGCTCTCCATTTAGGGCCGACTTCAGGGCAGTCTCCAGAGGCTGCAGATAGAGGGTTGATACACACTTCCACAGTCATACACAAGTGTGTGTTTTAGCTTTCCAGGTGCGCAAGGTTTCTGGATTATACACGTTTTGCATCGTTCCATTGATCCTGAAGTGCGAATTCCACCCATGTGCCGCCACCCGCACATGCTAAACCAAACGCACCTAGTGGGTGTCCCGTCTTACCTTGCCACTAGCCTTTTGGTAGCTAGCTTTGATCTGCTGTCTCTGGGCGTTGCTCCTCTTCACCAGCACATCAATGATGGTGTTCTCATCTACACCTACGTCACAGAGACAAGATGGAATGACTTGTTCAATAAGAAACGTTGTTGCATACTCTAATCCATGAGCCCTTATCAATTTCTTTATGAACGTTATGTGTCTGTGTGGCCCCGGGCTTACGGTTAGGCAGCTCTGACTACTCCCCAGCAAGAGACAATGAAAACACTACCCGGAAATGTACACACGGTCACATTCCCTCCGAATATCCTTCTCTGCTTACACACGGAGTGAGTTCTATTCACCTAAGCTTCTCTGCTCTGAAACACATTCAAACATTATTTGTGTGTGTGTGTGTGTGTGTGTGTGACAACCTCACCTTTGGCCTTGATGGCCTTATCCAAGATGCCTGCATCCCCATCGGCACTGAAATGTGGGTAGGGAGTCACAGTGCCCTGATTGAGTAAGGTCTGAGACAGAGAACAATTTCACTTAGCTGCCATGCAGTGAATGAATGGATACCTTCACAAAATGTAGAGAATAATTCAGAAGCAAAGGGAGAAACATTCCATACAAGGAATAGGGATAGAGTGGGAAAGAGAAGGAATTGTGCAGTTTGTTTCTCAGACTCTCTTTGACCCTCTCTGTTGCTATCCTCAACATCTGTCTATTTTTCTCTCACTCTTCCTCTGTCCCCCCCCCCCCCCCCCCCCCCCCCCCCCCCTAATCTTTATCCGGCTACAAAAAGTACCCAATTGTCAAAATGACTCAAGTAAAAGTTAAGGTCATCCAGTAAAATACTACTTGAGTAAAAGTCTAAAAGTTTTTGGTTTTTAAATATACTTAATTATCACAAGTAAATGTAATTGCTAAAATATAATTAAGAATCAAAAGTAAAACAAAAAGTTTAAATAATTTAAAATTCCTTATATTAAGAAAACCAGACTGCATGGCTTTCTTGTTTTTTTTACATTTATGTTTAGTAAGTCGACCAGATCAGAGGCAGTAGCGATGACCAGGGATGTTCTCTTGATAAGTACACAAATTTGACAATTTTTCTGTCCTGCTAAGCATTCAAAATGTAACGAGCATTTTTGGTTGCTAGGGAAAATGTATGGAGTAAAAAATATATTATTTTCTTTAGGAATGTAGTGGAGTAAAAGTAAAAGTTGCCAAAAATCTATAAAGTAAGATACCCAAAAAACCTACATAAATACTGAAAGAGTACTTTAACGTTTTTTTTATTTTATTTTTTACAATAGTACTTTACATCACTGGCTACAAGTGTACAAACACAGCCTGGTAAGTTGTTCCACATTCCACAAGAAAGAAAAAAAATTGAGGTTTTCCCTCAAGTAAGTGGAACAGAACCCTACCGACTCATCTGCCATGCCCAGATAGACGGTCTGCTGCAAGAAGGACATGGTGGCAAACGTCTGCAGAGAGAAACAGGGGGATTCAGTAATAACCACAGTACAGTATTAATAATATCCTCTATATTGACATCAAAGTCTATAGAATTTCTAAAATAATTATAGTTGAAAAGCTCATTCTTTGATGCCAGAATATGCTACAGTACCAGTACCAGACCATGCATATATTTCATCAAACTGTATTTCATGGACTCATCCCCAACACAAAAGTAAACAATGTCTCTGCCTATGATAGGCTGCCGCTTATATCGGCTAATCATCATTCCATAGAATACAATTATATGCCTACAACAACTGGATAGAAATGTTTATTTATGATGGTGCACATATTCATTATTTGTCACTGCACCATCGATTTCACAATGTTGGCAAAAAATCTGGTGGTGACCACGCCTAACTGGAATCATGTAGATAGAACTCACTCAAAACTTGAACCTTTTCCTCACTTTTCCTCAGTTAGTTCACAGTGCTTTTCAAGACATAACAGGATCTGAGGCATATGGATCCGTTATAGAAAATAATGAATCAAAAATAATTCTGAAATATCACAACTACGCCTCAGCCACACTGGCTATCTGATATGAGCGACGTGAGTTCCCTAGGGGAACGTTACACTGCATTTAGAATGTATTCATACAGCTGTGAAGTTAGTTTCCCATCTAAACATGGTTTCAAAGTCCCTAAAAAGGAGAGAAGTGAACAAATGATTGTTACCTAGAATTGGAAGTCGAGATGCTCAATTTCCTGGAGAAGGTCTATTGAATAAAAAAAAGGGATATCTTACCAGCTAGACAAAGGTAGGGACTGTGAAACTTCTCAGACAGATTGCATGGGCCTTGGGAAAATGCACTCATATATTTATATACATGAAAAACCCCACCTAGAAGTGGTGCAGCCCACACTCAACGCTATCATTGGACAGGCATTGCTGGTTGCGAGACTGTGTAAAACTTTCCATACCACCCAGTAAAGTTGTCAGTAAACAAATAGCAGCCAGCAGTAGAAGAAACTGATAGATCTAACACAATTTGGTGACATGAAAACAGATGTGGAATGTTTAGTAAGGTTCCCTATTGAGATGATGTTAACAAAATCAGTATTTAATGTAGACACTATAAATTGAAGTAAAATGGGAGTTCTTAGGCTATGGAAGTTGTGCCTCGATATGGGGGGCGCAATTACCGGTAGCCCAAAAGGGGTTCCCTTAAATGGGATTAGCTAGATTCATTATTGGATTTTTAAGTTAATTAGCCATTGAGTCTTGAAGGATATAACCTATAAATATAACCTATAAATGAGCTGCGTTACCCATGAGAGCCCAAAATATAAACTAGTTTTACTACATTGGTGGTAAACAATGTCATTGTAAACAAACACTGTAGAGCTTCAAAACATGGTTAAAACTATCACTTTGATCTCATGTATAATCCTTCTTTGCAGCTGGTGGTAAAGGGTGTGGTTTACTAGCTACCTCTTGCGGTTGTCAAGGCCACAAGACCGTCTGCGACCTGATACTAACTGTAAGCTACCTGTCCAACTTGTTTGAACATTCCAATGGGGATCTTTGGACAAGTTACTCAGAAAGATTACACTACAACCTCTCCAAAGCTACTCTTACAGATACTTTTGAAAAACTAAATGATTACTGAATTACTTGAGTTACTTTTAAATTCAGAAAAATTTTCCTTTTTCAATTCAGCTTTGAAAAAAGGTGCATGTTTAAGTTTGTTCCACCTGAGCGAGTCAGATGACCCACCAAATGCATTTGATGGATCCTTTTTGTCTTCTCTTAAGGGATAACGAATCCAAAATTAACTGAAAGTTATCCAATTGCGCTACTACATTTGGGTAATCAAAATGTTACGTCACTGATTTAACTTTTGGACAGTAACTGTAACGGACTACATTTAGAAAGTAACCTACACAACCCTTTCTACCTCAGGGATGGGCAACTCCAGTCCTTGGGGGTCTGATTGGTGTCTCACTTTTAACTGCAATTATAGTGTCCAAATAACACAATTCATTTTTGGAAAGGTAGGTATCCAGGTAACGAGGATTGCCTGTGTCAATGTCTTTTTAAGAGTTACCTACATATTTGTTTGTTTTGATAAATCTGTAGACATTAGTGAGAGGAAACCGTTTTCCCCTTTTCACTGCTCTTTGCTGACACTGCTGTCCATAATTGAAAACACCTCACATTCTTGCGCATGATCAGTGATGGAAAAAGTATGCCATTGTCATACTTCAATAAAAGTACAGATACCTTAATAGAAAATGACTCAAGTAAAAGTGAAAGTCGCCCAGTAAAATACTAATTAAGTAAAAGTCTAAAAGTAAATATACTTACAGTTGAAGTCAGAAGTTCACATACACCTTAGCCAAATACATTTAAACTCAGTTTTAACAATTGCTTACATTTAATCCTAGTAAAAATCCCTGTTTTAGGTCAGTTAGGATCACCACTTTATTTTAAGAATGTGAAATGTCAGAACAGTAGTAGAGAGAATGATTTATTTCAGCTTTTATTCTTTCATCATATTCCCAGTGGGTCAGAAATGTACATACACTCGATTATTATTTAGTAGCATTGCCTTTAAATTGTTTAATGTATCGGGTAGCCTTCCACAAGCTTCCCACAATAAGTTGGGTGAATTTGGCCCATTCCTCCTGACAGAGCTGATGTAACTGATGTAACAGAGCTGAGTCAGGTTTGTAGGCCTCCTTGCTCGCACACATTTTTTCAGACCTGCCCACACATTTTCTATAGGATTGAGGTCAGGGCTTTGTGATGGCTGCTCCAATTGACTTTGTAGCCCTGAAGCCATTTTACAGCAACTTTGGAAGTATGCTTGGGGTCATTGTCCATTTGGAAGACCCATTTGCGACCAAGCTTTAACTTCCTAACTGATGTCTTGAGATGTTGCTTCAATATATCCATAAAATTTTCCTGCCTCATGATGCCATCTATTTTGTGAAGTGCACCAGTCCCTCCTGCAGCAAAGCATCCCCACAACATGATGCTGCCACCCCCGTGCTTCACGGTTGGGATGGTGTTCTTCGGCTTCGTTCAGATAAGTCTGGAGGAGTGGGAAACAAACATCTGGTTATCAAAGCCCCCCCGGTGTTTGGCTGGGAACGCTGCGCCTCATGGACCTGCTTCCCTATTCCCCAGCTGAGTGCCGTCCGTCGCCAGGCATGAAGTGGAAAGGATGGTCTCGGGTTCCAGGGTAGTAGTGGTGGGGCTTTAGCAGCGTGACTGCGCATCCAGCTTCACATTCTTGGATCCCAGCCGGTATGAGATGGAGAAGTTGAACCGTATGAACAGCAGTGCCCATCTAGCTTGCCTGGAATTGAGGCGCTTGGCGGTGCGGAGATACTCCAGGTTCTTGTGGTCGGTCCACACGATGAACGGATGCTCCGCCCCCTCCAGCCAGTGCCTCCATTCCTCTAACGCCATCTTCCCCCATGAGAAGCTTACGATTTCCCACATCATAGTTCTTCTCTGTGGCGTTAAGGCATTGGGAGAAGAAGGCACAGGGCTGTAGCTTGAGGTCCAGGGCAGAACGCTGGAACAGGACAGCCCCCATTCCGACATCCGAAGCAACGGCCTTCACCATGAACTGAGGGGATGGGTTAGGATGAACCAAGATGGGAGCTGTGGTGAAGCGTTGTTTGAGGTCCCAGAATGCCCAGTCAGCATCTGGAGACCACGTGAACTGAACTTGGGGGAGTTGAGTGCTGACAGGAGGAAGTCACGGTGCTGTAACCTCGGATAAAGCGGCGATAGAAGTTGGCAAACCCCAGGACAAATTGCAGCTGCACCCTAGAAGTAGGCTGGGGCCAATCCACCACCGCTTTCACCTTCCCAGGATCCATTTGTACACTCCCTGCAGCGATGACGTAACCCAGAAAATGGATGGTGGAGCAATGGAACTCACACTTCTCTGCTTTTACAAACAGCTGGTTCTCCAGGAAGCATGGGAGAACCTGTCGGACGTGGAGCACATGTTTGTGGGTGGAGCGGGAGAAGACGAGGATGTCATCGAGGTAGACAAAGACAAACCGGTCACGGAGAACATCATTAACCAGAGCCTGGAACACAGTAGGGGCGTTAGTAAGGCCAAATGGCTTGATCAGATACTCGTAGTGACCGCTGGCCGTGTTGAAGGCAGTCTTCCACTTGTCCCTGGTGCAGTGGTAGGTGTTCCGTAGATGCAGCTTGGAAAACACAGTGGCCCCCAGAAGCGACTCGAAGCCCGAGGAGATGAGGGGTAGCGGGTAGCTGTTCTTCACCGTTATGTCATTGAGACCCCGGTAGTCAATGCACGGGCGTAGGGTCTTGTCCTTCTTCTCCACAAAGAAGAACCCTGCCCCGGCGGGAGAGGAAGAAGGACAAATGAATCCTGCAGCTAAGGAATCCCCAATGTAGGTCTCCATTGTTTTGGTCTCTGGTCCCGACAGAGTGTCGAAATAGTGATAGGGAGAAGGTAAATCCCGCAGTCATCCGGGCGGAAAATGGCGGAGAGGTCCGGGGCAACTTCCGAGCCCCCAGGAAGACTTTGTGGGGCAGGTTGTGCTGACTTTAAGCAATGGGCGTGGCAGAACGGGCTCCAGCCCATGATGGCACCAGTAGACCAGTTAATGAGGTGATTGTGTCACTGGCGCCATGAGAATCCCAATACCACAGGAATCTGAGGAGACTTAATGAGCAAGAACTGGATAGCCTTGCTTTGGTTCCCTGACACATGTAGGTTGATGGGAGTAGTATTGTGGGTGACCCGGCTTATAGAGTGCCCGTCCAGGGCTCTAGCGTCCATGGGAATGGAGAGGGGCTGAGTGGGGATGACCAGCTCGGAAGCCAGGGTAGAGTCCAAAAAGCTCTCATCGGCCCTAGAGTTGATGAGGACCCGAATAGATTTTGACTGGTTTCCCTACAGCAGAATGGCATGAAACAGAGTGAAAGTAAGGGAATCAGAAAAGTTCTTCATATGGCCCAACAGAGTACTCGCTTCTACCGGTGAGCCTGGTCTTTAATGGACAAGAGGACACAAAATGACCACGAGTCCTGCAATACAGTCAACTCTTAGTGTTGAGCCTGTATAGTCATTCCGCTGGAGACAACCCTGCTCTGCCTAGTTGCATAAGCTCGAGAAGCGGAGACTCGGCTGTCTTCGGCAACTCTCTGGGAACCTCGGGTAGCCTCGGGTTCTCTCGGCAACAGAGCAGTCGGGGACTTCCGAGATGGCGAGGAGGCGAGGAGAATCCTTGGACGGGCGAGCGTCATTCCCGTAGTCGCCCATCGATCCTGATGGTCAAGGCGATGAGGGAATCGAGATTCATCGGTAATTCCCGGGTGGCAAGCTCGTCCTTGACCTCCTCCGAGACTCAGTGTAGGAACATGTCGAACAGCGCTTCCTGGTTCCAGGCACTCTCAGCTGCCAATGTGCAGAAATCCAATGCATAGTCCGCCACACTGCGGGAGACCTAGCTTCCGGGCAGCCACTCTCCTGGAGAATGGGGAATCAAACATCTTCTTGACCTCTCCCACAAACTACTCCAGACTGACATATATGGCTGGCTGTTGCTCCCATACAGCTGTAGCCCAGGCGAGCACCCTCCCGGACATCAGCGTGATAAGGCACGCTATCTTAGAGCAGGCCAAGGGGAAGGAAGAGGGCTGAAGCGCAAAGATGAGGGCACACTGAGCTAGAAACACCCGACAGGTGCCAGGCTCTCCATTGAAGCGTTCCGGGGGAGGTAAGTGGGGCTCCCCGGAAGGCAGAGTGACCGGTGAGGTGGTGCTGCTAACAGCCGAGTTACTGTGGGGCTGTGAGGTTACCGTCGTAGCAGGCTGCCTCCCAGCCAACCCACGGAATTGCTCCAGAAAGAGGTCCAACGCCCGGTCATGGCATTCGGGCCAAGGTGTGGACCCCTTCCATAAGGTCACGAAGAAATTTGTGCCAACCAATGGTGGCTCCTTGGGAGGAGATGGCGTTGCTCAGCTGGTCCGAGTCTGCTAGGTCAGTCATGTCCAGTTCGTATTATCACGTTTCAGGTAAGACCCAGATGCAGACAACGTCGAAGTAACAACCGTTTATTAATCAAACGGGGGCAGGCAAAAGGCAGTTCAAGGGCAGGCAGAGGTCAGTAATCCAGATAGGTGGAGAAAAGGTATTGGATGGCAGGCAGGCTCAGGGTCAGGGCAAGCAAAGGTCAGTAATCAAAAAAGGTGGGGCAAAGGTACAGGACTGCAGGCAGGCAGGCTCAGGGCCGGCAGAATAGTCAATACCGGGAAATCTAGGAAACAGGAACAATCGAGAGACAGGAGCAGAGGGGAAAACGCTGGACGAAACAAAATGAACTGGCAACAGACAGAGAACACAGGTATAAATACACAGGGGATAATGAGAAAGATGGGCGACACCTGGACAGGTGGTGGAGACAATCACAAGACAGGTGAAACAGATCAGTGTGTGACACATCATTTACAAACTAAGCATTTGTGTTTAGTGAGTCCGCCAGATCAGAGGCAGTAGAGATGACCAGGGACGTTTTCTTGATAAGTGTGTGAATTGGACCATTTTCCTGTCGTGCTAAGCATTCAAAATGTAACAAGCAGTTTGGGTGTCTTGTGGACTACAGGAAAAGGAGGACCGAGCACTCCCCTTTTCTCATCGACAAGGCTGTAGTGGAGCAGGTTGAGAGTTTCAACTTCCATGTTGTCCACATGACCAAAAACTAACATGGTCCAAGCACACCAAGACAGTCGTGAAGAAGGCACGACAAAACCTATTCCCCCTCAGGAGACTGAAAAGATTTGGCATGGGTCCTCAGATCCTCAAAAGGTTCTACAGCTGCACCATCGAAAGCATCCTGATGGGTTGCATCACTGCCTGGTATGCTCGGCCTCCGACCGCAAGGCACTACAGAGGGTAGGGCGTACGGCCCAGTACATCACCAGGACCAAGCTTCCTTCCATCCAGAACCTCTATACCAGGTTGTGTCAGAGGAAGGCCATAAAAATTGTCAAAGACCCCAGCCACCCTAGTCATAGACTGTTCTCTTTGCTCTGGATAAGAGCTTCTTGTCACGATCGCCGTCGTCGTGGAAATGACCAGACCAAGGTGCAGCGTGCTAAGTGTTCATGATTCTTTATTATCCAAAACACTTGAACAAAATAACAATGTGAAAAAACAGAAACAGTTCTGTAAGGTGCATAAACTATAGAGAAAACAACCCTGTATTGTAATTCACACAATGTGTGATACGGTAAACAAAAGACAGATGGTATTCAATCAGTGTGAGGCATTGGTTGAATATTTCAGTCCTTTTGCCAGTAGACGCCTCTCACCAGTCAAATGAACTGTAAAAAAAAATATATATATAAAAAAAACGTTCAAATTACTGCACCACAATCTAAGTTGCTTCAGCTGCTGTATGTTTCACCACAATCTAAGTTGCTTCAGCTGCTGTATGTTTCACCACAATCTAAGTTGCTTCAGCTGCTGTATGTTTCACCACAATCTAAGTTGCTTCAGCTGCTGTATGTTTCACCACAATCTAAGTTGCTTCAGCTGCTGTATGTTTCACCACAATCTAAGTTGCTTCAGCTGCTGTATGTTTCACCACAATCTAAGTTGCTTCAGCTGCTGTATGTTTCACCACAATCTAAGTTTCTTTAACTGCTGTGTTTCAAGCCCACTAAAAAGTGTTTAGATACGGTGTTATTCTTAATAACTTTACACATTATTTAACAACTCAAATAAGTAATATCAGCAGATAGTAAAACAATCAGCATCTATGTAAAATTACATACCATTCATTTTTTCCCCAGAATTCATAACAAATTACATGAAAATGTACAATAACTGCATATTTTTGTATTTTCTTTAGCCAATCTTAAATAACTTTCCGCCATACAGAATGTAAGGCTACAATACGGTTCTCGCTAACACTTTATTAGATAGTCCATCTGTAGATGATCAACAGATGGACTATCAGTAACATTTAAACTATCTACTAATCCTAACTCTAGCTCCAACCCTAACCCTTACTCTAACCCTTATTCTAAAGCTAACCCTAACCGTAGCGTTAGCAATATGTTGTTTATTAACAGACAGTTTGTTCCGGTTTTAATTTAATTGCACTAATAACTAACCCAGGCCAGCTGAGTAATCGTTAAAACTAGCTACCTCAAATCAAAATTATACGCTAGCTAGCAAATGTACTTTACTGCTCAACTGCTCAACAGTTTTCCCATTTATTGTCCTCCCTATCCCTTATGCTACTGATCCAATCCCCCAACTCAATATAGCTACTAATCAGTGTCCTGGAAAAATCTTGTATAAAAAAGTTTACTTTTCAGGAATCTGAAACAATGTTGTTGTTGCCATATATTAATGGGAATTCACATGGCTTTTTGAATTACTTATAATAGTACTAGATTCATTAATCTTTCACAGAACATGGAGTGGAATGTTCTGTGAAACTTTCAATTTATGTTTAAAAAAATTGAGATACAGAGTTTTTCTAGGACGCCGACGTACGACAGAATTTGCTTCGCACTCATGCAACACACTACTTCCTCCTCCTCCTCAATCTCAGTGATCACCATCCCTAGTCCTGGACACCTATAGGGTGTGGAGGTTTTTGTTCCAACCCTACACTCACACAGCTTGTTCAACGAGTCAACTGATTATCGACCCTTTGAGTAGCTTGATCTGATGTGTTAGTAAGGGCTAGAACAAAAAGCTGATCACTTGGGCTGTTCCCTGAGGGCCCCTGTGTCTGTGGCCTTCCAGATGTGGAGGGCTGTTCCGGCAGAGAGGACCAGGAAAAGGAGAAAGGCAGTGGGGAAACCCACCCAGTCCACCAGGCCCCCTGCCAGGGCACCGAACATCAGCTTCCCCAGTACCTCCAGAGTGGACAGGAAACTGTAGTGGGTGGCCTGTAGAGAGAAGAGGAGAGGGTTAGGTAGGGACGAGCTCAGAGAGAGAAAAACTAGAGGCCACACCACACCTACACAGATTACCTAACATCCCAGACTCCAACTCTCAGGCCCACAGAAACACAACAAGGCAACATAGCCAACGCATCTCCATGGGTCTCCACCCTCCACTGACACCTAAATGTTCACACAATGGCAACCCTGTTCCATACACTCAGGTGTATGACATAAAGACTCTACAAATGAAACAATGTAAACTGCTAACCTCTTAACTGAATGGATTTATTTCAGCAGAAACCACTAAGACATCCGCTATGGCATGCATAGTTATCAGTACAGTTCTGGCTATCCCTAAATCCACATGATCAAAGTGAGATGGATCTTAATAAGGGGAGGAGTGATCATGGTGAGCAGATGACTTAGATCATTAGAACTTTGGGGCTGTGAAAAGGCGACAAGGTCTTCCTTAGTTGTGCCTTTGACGCCATGTAACATAGCTCCTGTGTGGCTAATTGTAATTTAGCCAGTTACCTGACTCTGACAAATGTCACCGGCGACAACATAGGTGAGCTGCAAAGGAGACATTTCCCAGGCATCTTTGCTGGGTCTCCGTTTTGAGCACATTTCTGGGTTCAGCTGTCTGAGCCCCTCTAGATCCCCCTCTAGATCACATTTCTGGGTTCAGCTGGTTACACACAGTCTGAGTGCCTGTAGATCCCCCTCTAGATCTCAGTTCTGGGTTCAGCTGGTTACACACAGTCTGAGTGCCTGTAGATCCCCCTCTAGATCTCAGTTCTGGGTTCAGCTGGTTACACACAGTCTGAGCCCCTCTAGATCCCCCTCTAGATCTCATTTCTGGGTTCAGCTGGTCACACACAGTCTGAGCCCCTCTAGATCCCCCTCTAGATCTCATTTCTGGGCTCAGCTGGTCACACACAGTCTGAGCCCCTCTAGATCTGAGTTAAGTCAATACCTTTTATTCGGGCTAACTTGTAAAAAGGATTCAGTTTGTCTCTCCTGGGTCATCGACAAGCATTCACGGTATCAGCTTTCTGTCACTGGATATGACCTTAAAAATATGTGTCACTGTCAAGAGAACATTTCAAATTAACCCCAAAGGTGATTAGCTTCATTACGTTTTACTTCCTTAATTGCCCAGATACAGCCTTGTGTCCTCCTTGGCGTTGTTTTCCTAGTCAACGACTCCTTGGTAGAAATGCGACAGCTCGTCCCCTTCAGAATTGATTGAGTGACGTTTGAGAGGCTGCGAACAGAACACCTCCAGGCAGCGATGGCCCAGTTTAAACAGGACAAAATAATTTATGTCAAAAAGAGAAGGGGAGGGAAATATAGATATGTAAAAGGAGAGAGAGAAATGGAAAGAGATTGAGAGAGAGATCCAAGCAGACCAGTGGGTGTTGCTGTGAGGAAGGCTACCTGTGATACCTGTTGATACCGCTCTGGTAACATTGAACCTAGTTGCTTAGCTTTAGCTATTTGCAGATTTATACTCCAGCATAATGCATAGTGGCTGGCTATAACAATCCATTTGTCCTGTAGATAATGGGTTGAGATTATGGTTCATTGTTTAGCTAGCTAGATAAAAAAGATAATGATTACATGACCCATCAAGTTAGCCAGGTGTGTCTGGGGTGATTATGGCCATCTATTGTATTTCATGAACATGTGTACATGTCTATAGTGACCCATCAATTTAGCTAGATGTGGCTGGGGGGGTGGTTATAGCATTTATTTCACATGACCCGTTCATTTAGTGTCTGAGTAAGCATCATCTAATATTGATACAATATTTTTATCTGGACACTTTCAAAGTCAGATTAAGATATATGCCAAGGACTAGATAAAGTGTATTTTTATCTGGAGTTTTTCCTTATTGTAGGCTACTACTTCCACCACTTTTAGTCTTGAAATCTTTGGATGTTAACTACCTTACTCACTCTGTTTACCACATTGCCTCATGTGAATCCTTAAAGAGATGGGTGGGGCTTAAGAGGGTGTGAACAATGATGAATAGGTGTAGACAAAGAGCTGTCCTGTAGGTGTACCAAAATATTCAAGGGCCATTTTCTCAAAAGTTGGGTTACAAGTTTATCAACTTTCAAAGCAGAATTACTTTCCAATTCTTCCTCAACTGCACAATATATCATTTTGTAGCTCTGAGTCTCTACTTTTATAAAAATGTTGCTACAAAAGACCAAATTGAGGCGGTGGGTCAAATATATGATTATTTAAAATTACTGGGAAAAAATGAAGATGTCTTTAATGCAGATGTGTGTTTCTCAGACAAAGGACTTGACTTGGCCATGGGAAATTATGTTCTATGTTGACAGGTGTGTAGAGGACAGAAGGTAGCTTAGTGGTTAAGCGCATTGGGCCAGTCACTGAAAGGTTGCTGGTTTGAATCCCTGAGTTAACAAGGTGAAAATCTATTGATGTGCCCTTGAGCAAAGCTCTTAACTGTAATTGCTAAATTAAATGAATGTAGAGGGTGACTCTGCTCTCTGTGTAGAGTGCATCGCAGCTGTGGGTGTGGTGATGAGGCCGCCCAGGAAGTGCTCAAACTCAACACGGACATACCTGAGGGGCGGAAAAAGAGCCTTGATGCTGTATCAACACAACAGCCCAATGTTGCGAGACATTATGTCAGAGGTAGACTTACTCATGTTATCTACATTGGAGCTGATTATGCATATCACCCTGCACTAAGTGGTCTTCCTACTATGGCACACCGCCTCAGTGCTAACAGTGTAACTCTGGTTTATAGGCTCATGATTACTGCTTACAGTAGCTGTAGGATAAACAGATGTATTCGGTGCAATTAGGGGAACATAAATTAAATTACTTACATTGTGTTTTCCAATGCCCCTAAGATCATGTACATTTGATGCAGCATTATGACGACTCATTGTCACAATGGTAGGGATTAACTGAGCTGGTCTTGGAACATTTACCAGTCATTGTTTCAACACAGCCTTGAAATCGGTCCAGAAGCCAAGATGATTTGGAATAGATTAAACGTGGATGTTTGTGAGAGAGAGCAGAGAGAGAGGTGGGGGGGTGGGGGGGGATCTGAGATTTGTAGATCTCCTAGTCTATCCTAGCAGCACTTTCCATCCTTTTTTTGACAACAATAAGTATTTAAATCCACGTCTGCCTGGCTGAGGTGCAGTGGTGTAAAGTACTTAAGTAAAAAATATTTGTAAGTACTACTTAATTAAGTCGTTTTTGGGGGGTATCTGTACTTTAATATTTATTTTTTTGGCAACTTTTACTTTATTCCTAAAGAAATATAATGTACTTTTTATGCCATACATTTTCCCTGACACCCAAAAGTACTCTTTACATTCTGACAGGAAAATTGTCAAATTCACACAAGAGAACATCCCTGGTCATCCCTACTGCCTCTGATCTGGCAGACTCACTAAACAAATTCTTTGTTTGTAAATTATGTCTGAGTGTTGGATTGTGCCCCTGGCTATCCATCAATTTAAAAAAACAAGAACATTGTGCCATCTGGTTTGCTTAATATTAGAATTTGAAATTATTCATAATTTTACTTATACTTTTGATACTTAAGAACATTTTAGCAATTCCATTTACTTTTGATATTTAAGTATATTTAAAACCAAATACTTTTAGACTCAAATATTATTTTACTGGGTCACTTTCACCTCTACTTGAGTCATTTTCTATGAAGGTATCTTTACTTTTACACGAGTATGACAATTTAGTACTTTTTCCACCACTGCTGAGGTGCATGCATGGCTTATGGGCTAATTCAGCACACCGAATGGATTGGGTGTATCATAAAATAAAGAATAAATCATTGATTGCATTTATATAGCGCCTTTCTAAATGCTCAAAGCGCTGTAAACTCACCTCTTCCACCACCAATGTGTGTATTGTACGTGTAGACCTTATGTACCAGGTCTCTATTGAAAAATAGATTTATATCTCAATGAGACTGACCTGGTTAAATAAAGGTTCAATAAATAAAAAAGAAATAAATGTGGATGAGTTACACGTGACTAAATGTTTTTTGTATAGGCATAAATGTGGATGGGTTACACGTGACTAAATGTTTTTTGTATAGGCCTAAATGTGGATGGGTAACACGTGACTAAATGTTTTTTGTATAGGCCTGAATGTGGATGGGTTACACGTGACTAAATGTTTTTTGTATAGGCCTGAATGTGGATGGGTAACACGTGACTAAATGTTTTTTGTATAGGCCTGAATGTGGATGGGTTACACGTGACTAAATGTTTTTTGTATAGGCCTAAATGTGGATGGGTAACACGTGACTAAATGCTTTTTGTATAGGCCTAAATGTGGATGGGTTACACATGACTAAATGTTTTTTGTATAGGCCTAAATGTGGATAGGTTACACGTGACTAAATGTTATATGTATAGGCCTGAATGTGGATGGGTAACATAAGACACAACGTGTTATTTGTTTCGCTATGGGGTCAGGAAGTTAGAGTGTGGCCGTTGTAGATGCATACGATGGGCATCCAGTAAAGTCCATCATGTGTAGCAAAGCGGATGGATCTGCGAGCCCAGTGGGTTTGTTCATAATAGTCTTGACTACCTGTGTGAGTCAGTCAGGTCACATGGAGGTGCCTGCCTTCATTCATCAGAGTCACACATTCACCTGTATCCTGCTCCCACTTTGCGCAAGGTGAAAGAAAGATATCGAGCTACGGGTAGACAAACAGATGTGGCTTGTGGGGGACTAGAGACGCGTACAGGTCTAGATCAGTGGAAAAGGACAGGCTGGTTAGAGTCAATGATGTATGTCCATGGTTAGAGTGTGTGTGAACTGATGACAATGCTGCCTCGTCAAGTTGTGGTCAGAGAGCAGTCTGGTCTTCTCTCACCTTTCATGAGTGGAGAAGGTTCCAGCACGTTCAGGAGGGAGCTCTGGAACACCATACTGACAGTCCGCATCACAAACACCCGCCTCAGAGAGCCAATACTGTGGAGACACACAAGACAGACAACCAGTCACAAACGCCATTTGACACACACAAGCGAAGAATGCGGTGGGGTATGTTTTTGCTAACAATAACACTTATTTCCCTCTACAGTAGCAAACACCACCACAACACCCACATTTACCCCCCCCCCCCCCCCCCCCCCCCCCCCCCCCCCTCCACACACAAACCAGTTGATCTGAAGTTTTAGTCGTTTAGACAGTAAAATGTAAAACTTCCTCAGATAACACAAGACTCAGTCAGAGTTTGATTGAAATAAAAGTTTGTCAGACAAGTGTCGCTGTGTGGGTTTGAAGGGACAATTTTCTGCCTGAACAACGCTGTAAAATATTCAGCGCTGCCGCCATTATTAATGGAGAGTGATAGTGACTTCACAATGACAGGGAGATGGAGCATTGAATGACAGCTCAGAGAAGAGGTCTTCTCAGATCCCGAAATGATTGGATACGTGAAATTCCCATCCGACACCGACAAGACCCGGTTATTTTTGGAAAGATAATACCAGATTCGATTCGGATTCGAGGTGGACCAGATCCGACCCAAAATATGTCCAGGATGAGGGAGAATCAAAGAACATGATCTATGAGAGACCCTGCTTTAAATTGTGGAGACGGGGAAACAGTGGATTATTTTGTCACGGCCTTTTATGCCCTAGCAGAGCTATGCAACAATGGACTTTTGCATGGTGAGCTAATTATAGACAGGCTAGTCGTTGGGTTAGCAGACATGCATCTGTTAGAATGGATAGATAAATATCTCATGCTAGAAAGAGCCATTGAGATGGCGTGGGAAACTAAAGTTGCAAAGTTGCCTGCGAGGTGACACAGTAATAACAAAAAGAGGCATGCTCGGTGGATAGAGTTATGCAGAAAGGCAGGCTGTATCATTCGAAACAGAAATTTCAGCTTGAGAAAGCTAGCCATGGAAATTCTAAAGCTAATGACAAAAAGTAGTGAAAGTGTCTAAACTGTGGCAAAAGCTGTGCACATCCAAGAGAACAGTGTGCAGCTAATGAATTAGTGTGTCACTCACATTGGGGTACCTAAGGTCCTGGTTTACAGACAATGGTCCTCAGTTCTCTGGAAGACCTATTTCGGACTTCGCTGCAGAGTATGGATTTTGTCATGTCACTAGCAGTCCATAGTTCCCTCAAAGCAAAGGATAGGAGGAACACATCATTCAGACAGTGAAGAATCTCAAGAAAACAGCAAACCCTTACCTTGCTTTGATGGCCTATTGGTCAACTCCACTTCAGAATACCTTCAGCCCGGCACAACTGCTGATGGGACAACTGTTTCGTACCACAGTGCCAATACTAAGTCAAACAAACAGCAATAAAAAACTGAGCTCTATGTAAAAAAATAAAAATAAAACAGTTGACAAGTTGTTACAGTTCGAGCTTACAAGTGGGGTAGATTTGTATTAAAATAAATGAGATGCATTTTGGTTTAAAGTTTACTGGAAATATTTTATGTTCATGACTTTGAAGAAATGTTCCAGAAGAACTAGTCAGCAACAGACCTTCTGACATAATGGCAGAATAATCCTTTGTTCTCTGAAAATGAGAGATCTGGTGTTTTTTGCATATTGCATCCTGTAATGTTAAGAAATGTCAAGCTAGCAATACATTTACCAACATAAAGATTCATTTTTATTTAAGAAATACATTTTTTACACTTTCTCTGTGCTAGTCCCATTGTCACGACCGTCGTCATCGTGGAAATGACCGGACCAAGGTGCATCGCCCTTGCTGTCTCTGCCTGGCCGGTTCCCCTCTTTCCACTGGGATTCTCTGCCTCTAACCCTATTACAGGGGCTGAGTCACTGGCTTACTAGGGCTCTTTCATACCGTCCCTAGGAGGGGTGCGTCACTTGAGTGGGTTGAGTCACTGATGTGATCTTCCTGTCTGGGTTGGCGCCACCCCTTGGGTTGTGCCGTGGTGGAGATCTTTGTGGGCTATACTCGGCCTTGTGTCAGGATGGTAAGTTGGTGGTTGAAGATATCCCTCTAGTGGTGTGGGGGCTGTGCTTTGGCAAAGTGGGTTATATCCTTCCTGTTTGGCCCTGTCCGGGGGTGTCATCGGATGGGGCCACAGTGTCTCCTGACCCCTCCTGTCTCGGCCTCCAGTATTTATGCTGCAGTAGTTTGTGTCGGGGGGCTAGGGTCAGTTTGTTATATCTGGAGTACTTCTCCTGTCCTATCTGGTGTCCTGTGTGAATTTAAGTATGCTCTCTCTTTCTCACTTTCTTTCTTTCTCGGAGGACCTGAGCCCTAGGACCTTGCCTCAGGACTACCTGACATAATGACTCCTTGCTGTCCCCAGTCCACCTGGCCGTGCTGCTGCTCCAGTTTCAACTGTTCTGCCTGTGATTATTATTATTTGACCATGCTGGTAATTTATGAACATTTGAACATCTTGGCCATGTTCTGTTATAATCTCCACCCGGCACAGCCAGAAGAGTACTGGCCACCCCACATAGCTTGGTTCCTCTCTAGGTTTCTTCCTAGGTTTTGGCCTTTCTAGGGAGTTTTTCCTAGCCACCGTGCTTTTACACCTGCATTGCTTGCTGTTTGCGGTTTTAGGATGGGTTTCTGTACAGCACTTTAAGATATCAGCTGATGTACGAAGGGCTATATAAATACATTTGATTTGATCGTGGTGAGCATACATTTTCTGTTTATTATAAATGTCGACAACAAAACAAGAAACATAAACGAACGTGAAGCTTACTAGGGCTACACAGGCCACTAACAAAGACAACTACCCACAACTAAGGTGGAAAAACAGGCTGCCTAAGTAGGATTCCCAATCAGAGACAACGATAGACAGCCGTCCCTGACTAAGAACCATATCTGGCCAAAACAGAAAAATAGAAAACATAGAAATAAAGAAACTAGAATGCCCACCCTAGTCACACCCTGGCCTAACCAAAATAGACAATAAAAGCCTCTCTATGGCCAGGGCGTGACAGTCCCCCCCCCCCCCCCCCAAAGGTGCGGACTCCGGGCGCAAAACCTGACTCTATAGGGGAGGGTCCGGGTGGGCATCTACTTCGGTGGCGGCTCCGGTGCGGGATGCAGACCCCGCTCCACCTCTGGCTCCCCCCACTTTGGTGGTGCCTCTGGACTGGAGACCATCGCCGCAGGCCCCGGACTGGGGGCCCTCGCCGCAGGCCCTGGACTGGGGGCCGTCGCCGGGGGCCCCGGGCTGGAGGCCTTCGCTGGAGGCTTCATGCCACGGGCCATCACTGGAGGCTTCGGGCCATGGATCATCACTGGAGGCTTCGGGCAATGGATCATCATTGGAGGCGTCGTGCCATGGATCATCACTGGAGGCTTTGTGCCATGGATCATCACTGGAGTGAGGAGACATACAGGAGGCCTGGTTCTGGGAGCAGGCACAGGACTCACCAGGCTGGGGAGACATACAGGAGGCTTTGATCTTGGAGTAGGCACCAGATACACTGGGCCGTGGAGGCGCAGTGGAGTTCTCGAGCGTAGAGCCTGCACAACTTGTCCTGGCTGCATGGTTACCTTTGCCCGGCAAATGCGGGGCACTGGCACAGGACGCTCTGGGCTGTGGAGACGCGCCAGAGACACAGTGCGCAGAGCCGGCGCAGGATATCCTGGGCCGAAGAGACGCACCAGAGGCCAGATGCGCTGAGCCGGCACCATCTGTCCTGGCTGGATGCCCACTCTAGCCCGGCAAATGCGGGGAGCTGGAATGTAGCGCAACGGGCTGTGAACGCGCACTGGAGACACCATGTGCTCCACCGCATAACACGGTGCCTGACCAGTACCACGCTCCCTACGGTAAGCACGAGGAGTTGGCTCAGGTCTGAATCCTGACTGCCACACTCCCCATGTGTCCCCTCCAACATTTTTGGAGTGGCCTCCCGGTCTTGCCTGGTTGCCGTGACTCCTGGTATCGCCGCCGTTCCCCCCTTGCTGTTTCCACCTGTTTCCATGGTAGGGTCTTGTCCCCTGCCATAACCTCCTCCCATGTCCATGAGGTCATCCACTCCCGGGCCCAGGATCCCTGCTCCTCTTGGCCACACTGTTTGGTCCTTTGGTGGTGGGTAGTTCTGTCACGACCGTCGTCATCGTGGAAATGACCGGATCAAGGTGCAGCGTGGTGAGCGTGCATTTTCTCTTTATTATAAATGTCTCCAACAAAACAAGAAACAACATAAACGACCGTGGCGCTTACTAGGGCTATACAGGCTACTAACAAAGACAACTACCCACAACTAAGGTGGAAAAACAGGCTACCTAAGTATGATTCCCAATCAGAGACAACGATAGACAGCTGTACCTGATTGAGAACCATACCCGGCCAAAACATAGAAACAGAAAACATAGAAATAAAGAAACTAGAATGCCCACCCTAGTCACACCCTGGCCTAACCAAAATAGAGAATAAAAGCCTCTCTATGGCCAGGACGTGACACCCGTGGGAATCAAACCCACACCCCTGCGCCATGCTCTACCAACTGAGCCACACAGGACCATTTTTCTTTACACTGTTAATAGTTATTTTATAGACAAGTCTGTTAATAGTTATGTATAGACAAGTCTGATGACATGACAATAGTTACTGTATTTGAACAATCCTATCATCAACACTCTCCTTTCCATAGGCTTAAGTAGGCTAAGCACCGCGCCATGGTGTGAAATAGAAACATATTGCTGAACAGTGCTTGACTTGGGCAGAAGCACACTGGAGCTGAGTACCGGCACCTAAAATCTACTACCGATTGAACTCCTGTTCCTCTTATAGAACATTTGCTCAAAATTATTGTGGAGCTTCTGCACCTAAATATAAACAGTACTGGCACCCAAAATGAGTACCGGAACCTACAGTACCAGTGAAAAATTTGGACACACTGACTAATTCAACGGTTTTTCTTCATTTTTGAATAATAGTGAAGATAATAGTGAAGACATGAAAACTATGAAATAATACATATGGAATTATTTAGTAACCAAAAAAGTGTTAAACAAATCAAATTGTATTTTAGATTTGAGATTCAAAGTAGCGGTTTAAGGCACCACATCTCAGTGCAAGAGGTGTCACTACAGTCCCTGGTTCGAATCCAGGTTGCACCACATCTGGCCGTGATTGGGTGTCCCATAGAGTGGTTGTCACGTGAAATACCTGGAAATCCAAAATTATATTGGAAGAAGAAAATATCCTGATGAAAATAAATACCCTTATGAAAATAATCACATTTGCTACACATGGCAGTTGGTTCAGTCAAAAACATGACACCCTGACCTTAGAGAGCTTTTTATGTCTCTATTTTGGTTTGGTCAGGGTGTGATTTGGGTGGGCATTCTATGTTCATTTTTCTATGTTTTGTATTTCTTTGTTTTGGCCGGGTATGGTTCTCAATCAGGGACAGCTGTCTACCGGTGTCTCTGATTGGGAACCATACTTAGGCAGCCTTTTCCCACCTGTGTTTTGTGGGTAGTTGTTTTCTGTTTAGTGTTCTGCACCTGACAGGACTGTTTTGGTTGTCCCTCTTGGTTTATTTTGGTCGAGTGTTTGTTGATCCAATAAAATCATGAACACTTACCACGCTGCTCTTTGGTCCGATCCTTCATGCAACGATGATCGTTACAGCGGTGTACAATTGGCCCAGTGTTGCTGGGGTAAACTGTCATTGTGAATAAGAATTTGTTCTTAACTGACTTGCCTAGTTAAACATAAAATAAATTGCTTTGATGACAGCTTTGCACACTCTTGGCATTCTCTTCACCAGCTTCATGAGGTAGTCACCTGGATTTCAGATGCATTTCAACTAACAGGTGTGCCTTCATTTGTGGAATTCCTTTCTTTCTTAATGTGTTTGAGCCAATCAGTTGTGTTGAAACAAGGTAGGGGGGTTATACAGAAGATAGCCCTTTTTGGTAAATTACAAAGTCCATATTATGGCAAGAACTGCTCAAATAAGCAAAGAGAAATGACAGTCCATCATTACTTTAAGAAATTAAGGTCAGTCAATCCGGAACATTTCAAGAACTTTGAAAGTTTCTTTTAAGAGCAGTCGCAAAAACAATCAAGCGCTATGATGAAACTGGCTCTCATGAGGACCGCCACAGGAACGGGAGACCCAGAGTCACCTCTGGATAAGTTCATTGGAGTTACCAGCCTTAGAAATTGCAGCCCAAATAAATGCTTCACAGAGTTCAAGTTTCCTAGTTAAATAAAGGTTAAAAATATATTTTTTAAATTAAACAGAACCATCTCAACATTAATTGTTCAGAGGAGACTGCGTGAATCATGGTAAAATTGCTGCAAAGAAACTACTACTAAAGGACACCAAAAAGAAGAAGAGACTTGCTTGGGTCAAGAAACACGAGCAATGGACACTAGACGGGCTGAAATATGTCCTTTGATCTGATGAGTCCAAATTTTAGATTTTTGGTTCCAACCGCTGTGTCTTTCTGAGACACAGAGTAGGTGAACAGATGATCTCTGTGTGTGTGGTTCCCACCGTGAAACATGGAAGAGGAGGTGTGATGGTGTTGGGGTGATTTGCTGGTGACACTGTCTATAATGTATTTCGAATTCAACAATTGCTCAGCATATGTGTGAACTCCTTCAAGACTGTTGGAAAAGATTTCCAGGTGAAACTGGTTGTGAAAATGTCAAGAGTGTGCAAAGCTGTCATCAAGGCGAAGGGTGGCTTCTTTGAAGAATCTAAAATCTAAAATATATTGTGATTTGTTTAACTATTTGTTTGGTTACTACATGATTCCATATGTATTATTTTACAGTTTTGATGTCTTCACTAAAACCCTGGAATGAGTAACTGTGTCCAAACTTTTGGCTGGTACTGTATTTCAGTCCAAGTCCAGCACTGTTGCTTATCCCATATCTTTATTTTGTTGAACCTTTATTTTACTAGGCAAGTCAGTTAAGAACAAACTATTATTTACAATGACGGCCTACCACGGCCAAACCCTAACCCGGATGACACTGGGCCAATTGTGTGCCACCCTATGGGACTCCCAATCACGGCCAGTTGTGATACAGCCTGGAATTGAACCAGGGTTTGTAGTGATTCCTCTAGCACTGAGATGCAGTGCCTTCGACTGCTGTGCCACTCGGCCTGTCTGCCTCGCTGTCTGGCTTGAGCTGTCACTATATATCTCCAGTGGAGACGTCATAAAATAGGCTACCTGAACACGTCTGTCTTACTCAAATACAGCTATGTCTGTTCTGAGCTCATGAGCATGGGAAACATTGAGGGTCCAGTTGAAACAATGTTACAAGTTCACTATAGCGTCAGCTCAAGCCAGACAGAGAGAGAGGCAGACAGGTGGAGGAGAGATTCATGTTTTTGACTGAACCAACTGCCATGTGTAGCAAATGTGATTATTTTCATAAGGGTATTTATTTTCATCAGGATATTTTCTTCTTCAAGTATAATTTTGGATTTTCAGGTATTTCACATATTTTCAGACAGATTCGAGGTCCGTGGCCACCGAGCGTGATCCGACCCCCAAATCTCAGGTAATCAGGTTAGGGTATATCCGTGAAGACCTCTAGCTCAGAGACGGCAGTCAAAGAGACGACACACACACACTGTGTGAAAAAGAAAAAGAGAGGAAGAGAGAAAGAGAGAGAGAGAGAACCTTTCACATGAAACAGAGAAGGAAATTAAAAATAGTTCTCAGAGAAGATGAAAACCTCCAGGAGCGAGGGAACGCTAAGACAACGCACCTGTAAACGTTCTGACATTACTATGTGACAGCTAAACTTATGGCAGGAGAAGGAGAGGGATAAACAGTGATATTCATCACATCTATATTCTATATTCCACAGCAGCGCTAACATCAACAGCTATCAGCTACTCTACTAATCACTATTCCCCACCAGCACCAGTTTAAACTGTCGTACCCCATCAAAACCCAAAATATAAGCTTGTTTTACTCCTTTGTTTGTAAACAGTGTAGGCCTTATTGTAAACAAACACTGTATAGCCTCAAAGTATGGTTAAAACTCTACTCTATTTTGATCTCATGGGATGGTCATTCCTAGCTCTGTCTATGAATTTGGTTACATTCCTCCAACCCCATCCCTGAGCTATTTACCAAAACACTGGATGGGGTAAAACCTTTGTGGTTGCTTGAACAGAGGATTGCCCTTTTAAAGCCTGCAGGTATAATGTGTTATAACATGTTATAAGCACTATAAGCTTTTATAATGTCCAATAATCTGCAGGTTACTGTTGCAGTTCATCATATTTCCTACACTGAAATAATCAACTCTTGATTCTTTACCAGTGGTTCTGTGTCTCTACAGCATTCAGTGCTCCCACTGCTTCAAACTCATTATTTCTTTAAAAGGGGAGTGCAGACAAACACAACAAGGCTGATTATTCAATTCTATAAATATTCGCAAAGCAACAATTGTCCATTTCAGTGGGGATTTCATTAGGCATCCACAAAGAAGAAACTAGTAGAGAGGGGAGTATGGGAGAAAGATAGAGAGACAGAGTGGGAGAGAGACATAGACATAGACAGAGAGGGGGAGAAAGACAGAGAGAGAAAAAGAGGGGTAAGGGAGAAAGACACAGAGAGGGGTAAAGGAGAAAGACACAGAGAGTGGTAAGGGAGAAAGACACAGAGAGGGGTAAGGGAGAAAGGTGGAGATGAGTAATAAAGGCATCAGCATGCTGGCTAGCGACTAGCCGAACTCGACTAGGTGAACTGAACGAGTGTGCTCGCATACTCCCTTAAAATACATTCGCTTGAAAAACTAGAAAAAAGCTGCAATAGAACTGTTTGTTCATCTTGAGACACCATTGCCTCAAAATAGTCAGAATTAATCTAAGATAACTCCAGAAATCTGTCATTAATTTTGACATTTTTGCCAAGGAGATCTTAGTCGGCAATTTTACATCTAACTAAGATGTTTGGTGCAGTGTTTCTCAAGTGAAAAAATGTGCATGAAAATGAAACATCAAACACTTAATTGAAGAATCCCTACTGTTGACCTATAACCAACGAAGGGGCCGACCTCAGCTACCGACTTCAGCTTGTGCACAAACATCGGAAAGAAACTATGCCAAAGACCAAAACGAGGGGAGAGAGGGGTAAGGGAGAAACATGAACAGACAGAGAGAGAGAGAGAGAGGGGTAAGGGAGAAACATGAACAGACAGAGAGAGAGAGGGGTAAGGGAGAAACATGAACAGAGAGAGAGAGAGAGGGAGGGGTAAGGGAGAAACATGAACAGACAGAGAGAGAGGGGTAAGGGAGAAACATGAACAGACAGGGAGAGAGAGAGGGGTAAGGGAGAAACATGAACAGACAGGGAGAGAGAGAGGGGTAAGGGAGAAACATGATCAGACAGAGAGAGAGGGGTAACGGAGAAACATGAACAGAGAGAGAGACAGAGAGGGGTAAGGGAGAAACATAAACAGACAGAGAGAGAGAGGGGTAAGGGATAAACATGAACAGAGAGAGAGAGAGAGAGAGAGAGAGAGAGGGGGGTAAGGGAGAAACATGAACAGACAGAGAGAGAGAGAGAGAGAGAGAGAGAGGGGGTAAGGGAGAAACATGAACAGAGAGAGAGAGAGGGGTAAGGGAGAAACATGAACAGACAGAGAGAGAGAGAGAGAGGGGTAAGGGAGAAACATGAACAGACAGAGAGAGAGGGGTAAGGGAGAAACATGAACAGAGAGAGAGAGAGGTAAGGGAGAAACATGAACAGACAGAGAGGGAGAGAGGGGTAAGGGAGAAACATGAACAGACAGAGAGAGAGAGGGGTAAGGGAGAAACATGAACAGACAGAGAGAGAGCGAGGGGTAAGGGAGAAACATGAACAGACAGGGAGAGAGAGATGGGTAAGGGAGAAACATGAACAGACAGAGAGAGAGGGGTAGAAAACAAAGGAATTTCCAAAGTTAGCCATCCCAGGAAACTGGGTGTGGTATCTTGTATGTCTAAAGGTTGGAAATAAGTTAGGTAGAGTGGGACTTTATAAATGAAAACATAGCAATGTATCAACCTACCTATCAACATATCACAATATTTTTCAAATGTTTTGACTGCATGGCAGTGTTTGACGGTATTCTATGTTTCTGAATTATACAAGCTATAAATACGTTTTATGAGTAGTGCATAACCCTAGGATGGCAACAGATTCATTCTAATTGGTTTAATGGTCTTCCTCCTTTCGGATTGTTTTATACTCAACCAAACTTACTGTCCTCTCTCTTTGGGCCTCTTTGCCTTTATCCATCGCTCTCTGTCTCCCTCTGGGCACCATGTGGTGGTTCTTCATTAATTCATCGCCCCTTCAGCCTCCCAGCCGTCCTCCTTTTTCCCTCTTAAAAATTACCCCACATCCCTCCCCCTCTTCCCCTCACCCAGGCTCTGCCATCATCTCTCCCGTGTGTCATAGTCTATCCTCCAAGTATGGCTGTGCATGGAAGGGAGGGGACCAGTTTCCCACAACAGGAAAATATCCTGCAGCAACAGGAAATTGTAATTATTGTGTGGATTATAATTAATAACACAACATTCAAAAACAAACACATGTATGTACATGTACATAGAACATGTATATAGAACATGTTTTCCCAACACCCAAACACACACACCAGTGTGATGCTGCACCTTCCATTTCAATTTCCATGAAAAAAACACCAGACATACAGACACACTAATCCTTACATAATCCCCTCCTGCTGACAGACACCAAACTCTGTTCATATCAACTCTTGCTCTCACACACACACACACACACACACACACACACACACACACACACACACACACACACACACACACACACACACACACACACACACACACACACACACACACACACACACACACACACACACACACACACACACAATACATTGCTCAAAAAAATAAAGGGAACACTAAAATAACACATCCTAGATCTGAATGAATGAAATATTCTTATTAAATACTTTTTTCTTTACATAGTTGAATGTGCTGACAACAAAATCACATAAAAATTATCAATGGAAATCAAATTTATCAACCCATGGAGGTCTGGATTTGGAGTCACACTCAAAATTAAAGTGGAAAACCACACTACAGGCTGATCCAACTTTGATGTAATGTCCTTAAAACAAGTCGAAATGAGGCTCAGTAGTGTGTGTGGCCTCCACGTGCCTGTATGACCTCCCTACAACGCCTGGGCATGCTCCTGATGAGGTGGCGGATGGTCTCCTGAGGGATCTCCTCCCAGACCTGGACTAAAGCATCTGCCAACTCCTGGGCAGTCTGTGGTGCAGCGTGGCGTTGGTGGATGGAGCGAGACATGATGTCCTAGATGTGCTCAATTGGATTCAGGTCTGGGGAACGGGTGGGCCAGTCCATAGCATCAATGCCTTCCTCTTGCAGGAACTGCTGACACACTCCAGCCACATGAGGTCTAGCATTGTCTTGCATTAGGAGGAACCCAGGGCCAACCGCACCAGCATATGGTCTCACAAGGGGTCTGAGGATCTCATCTCGGTACCTAATGGCAGTCAGGCTACCTCTGGCGAGCACATGGAGGGCTGTGCGGCCCCCCAAAGAAATGCCACCCCACACCATGACTGACCCACCGCCAAACCGGTCATGCTGGAGGATGTTGCAGGCAGCAGAACGTTCTCCACGGCGTCTCCAGACTGTCACGTCTGTCACATGTGCTCAGTGTGAACCTGCTTTCATCTGTGAAGAGCACAGTGACAAATTTGCCAATCTTGGTGTTCTCTGGCAAATGCCAAACGTCCTGCACGGTGTTGGGCTGTAAGCACAACCCCCACCTGTGGACATCGGGTCCTCATACCACCCTCATGGAGTCTGTTTCTGACCGATTGAACAGACACATGCACATTTGTGGCCTGCTGGAGGTCATTTTGCAGGGCTCTGGCAGTGCTCCTTCTGCTCCTCCTTGCACAAAGGCGGAGGTAGCGGTCCTGCTGCTGGGTTGTTGCCCTCCTACGGCCTCCTCCACGTCTCCTGATGTACTGGCCTGTCTCCTGGTAGCGCCTCCATGCTCTGGACACTACGTTGACAGACACAGCAAACCTTCTTGCCACAGCTCGCATTGATGTGCCATCATGCTACCACTAGAGTGAAAGCACCGCCAGCATTCAAAAGTGACCAAAACATCAGCCAGGAAGCATAGGAACTGAGAAGTGGTCTGTGGTTATCACTTGCAGAACCACTCCTTTATTGGGGGTGTCTTGCTAATTGCCTATAATTTCCACCTGTTGTCTATTCCATTTGCACAACAGCATGTGACATTTATTGTCAATCAGTGTTGCTTCCTAAGTGGACAGTTTGATTTCACAGAAGTGTGATTGACTTGGAGTTACATTGTGTTGTTTAAGTGTTCCCTTTATTTTTTTGAGCAGTGTATAAATGTATGTACCTGTTTCTTTGTACATAAATGCTATTCACACAGCTCAAAATTTCGTTTTTCCAAAAAACGGATTTTAAGTAGGCTAGATTCTGGACTCACTATCAAGTCCCCGGTAATAACCCACACATTCCCTTTATTCATCAACAGATTAGTTGACCAGTATAGATCAGGGTCGTCACTACCACAGCCACAAAGCCATAAACCCTGCTTAACTTCAACAATTTCTCTTCTTAAAATGTGATTTTATCACTAACCTTTACCACACTGCTAACATTATGCCTAACCTTAAATTAAGACCAAAAATCCAAGTTACGTTTTCATACATGTTTATGATATAGCCATTTTTTACTGTGGTTGTCGTAACGAGTGGAAAACCTAGATCTGTGCCCTCTTAGACATGAAAACAGTGACATCACGTGGTAAGAAATGAGTCCACAGCTGAATGGAGAAAAGACTCAGTCTTGCTTACCTCACAAATGAGGTTACAGGTCATCTGAGTTGTGTTCATTTAGGCACTAAACGGAAGAAAACTGACAGAAACAGCAAGGGGATTACTTGGATCGGACCAATATGAAACACTTAATTTTGTTCACCATTGCAAACTGTTTTAATATGTGTTCTTTTGCATGCCCTAGTGAACACAACCCAGAGAAAGAGATGTTTAGAATGGCTTCATCAAGGTTGTATTCATTATTACCAAACCGGAGAAAACAGACTGAAACAGGGAGGGACTATGTGAGCTTGTCCAATAAGAAACGCTTGTTTTCATTTTCCATTGCAAAATGTTTTGCTACATTGTGCACTAATGAATATAACCCAACAATGTTTTGTGTGCTTTCTCATAGGAGTCAAACAGACACTACTTGTATTGAAAGCTCCTCTGTCACTTGAACTCGATGACCTAAACCCCACTTACATAGAGAATGAGTAGAGAACTCGTTAAGGCTATTTTAATGAAAAGGGTGGTGTTCAAATGCTGGGAAAGTACTGATGCAACACAAGACAACTTCAACCAGTCTCTACAGTAAATATTTTCAACGTGGAGATAAATTATGAAGTGATGAGGGGTTTTCAACATAGATACAGTGCCTTGCGAAAGTATTCGGCCCCCTTGAACTTTGCGACCTTTTGCCACATTTCAGGCTTCAAACATAAAGATATAAAACTGTATTTTTTTGTGAAGAATCAACAACAAGTGGGACACAATCATGAAGTGGAACAACATTTATTGGATATTTCAAACTTTTTTAACAAATAAAAAACTGAAAAATTGGGCGTGCAAAATTATTCAGCCCCCTTAAGTTAATACTTTGTAGCGCCACCTTTTGCTGCGATTACAGCTGTAAGTCGCTTGGGGTATGTCTCTATCAGTTTTGCACATCGAGAGACTGAAATGTTTTCCCATTCCTCCTTGCAAAACAGCTCGAGCTCAGTGAGGTTGGATGGAGAGCATTTGTGAACAGCAGTTTTCAGTTCTTTCCACAGATTCTCGATTGGATTCAGGTCTGGACTTTGACTTGGCCATTCTAACACCTGGATATGTTTATTTTTGAACCATTCCATTGTAGATTTTGCTTTATGTTTTGGATCATTGTCTTGTTGGAAGACAAATCTCCGTCCCAGTCTCAGGTCTTTTGCAGACTCCATCAGGTTTTCTTCCAGAATGGTCCTGTATTTGGCTCCATCCATCTTCCCATCAATTTTAACCATCTTCCCTGTCCCTGCTGAAGAAAAGCAGGCCCAAACCATGATGCTTCCACCACCATGTTTGACAGTGGGGATGGTGTGTTCAGCTGTGTTGCTTTTACGCCAAACATAATGTTTTGCATTGTTACCAAAAAGTTCAATTTTGGTTTCATCTGACCCGAGCACCTTCTTCCACATGTTTGGTGTGTCTCCCAGGTGGCTTGTGGCAAACTTAAAACGACACATTTTATGGATATCTTTAAGAAATGTCTTTCTTCTTGCCACTCTTCCATAAAGGCCAGATTTGTGCAATATACGACTGATTGTTGTCCTATGGACAGAGTCTCCCACCTCAGCTGTAGATCTCTGCAGTTCATCCAGAGTGATCATGGGCCTCTTGGCTGCATCTCTGATCAGTCTTCTCCTTGTATGAGCTGAAAGTTTAGAGGGACGGCCAGGTCTTGGTAGATTTGCAGTGGTCTGATACTCCTTCCATTTCAATATTATCGCTTGCACAGTGCTCCTTGGGATGTTTAAAGCTTGGGAAATCTTGTTGTATCCAAATCCGGCTTTAAACTTCTTCACAACAGTATCTCGAACCTGCCTGGTGTGTTCCTTGTTCTTCATGATGCTCTCTGCGCTTTTAACGGACCTCTGAGACTATCACAGTGCAGGTGCATTTATAAGGAGACTTGATTACACACAGGTGGATTGTATTTATCATCATTAGTCATTTAGGTCAACATTGGATCATTCAGAGATCCTCACTGAACTTCTGGAGAGAGTTTGCTGCACTGAAAGTAAAGGGGCTGAATAATTTTGCACGCCCAATTTTTCAGTTTTTGATTTGTTAAAAAAGTTTGAAATATCCAATAAATGTCGTTCCACTTCATGATTGTGTCCCACTTGTTGTTGATTCTTCACAAAAAAATACAGTTTTATATCTTTATGTTTGAAGCCTGAAATGTGGCAAAAGGTCGCAAAGTTCAAGGGGGCCGAATACTTTCGCAAGGCACTGTATAATATATGGATTAATCGCTGTGCTTTTCAACACAGGCACAGAATCAGTGGAGGTTCCAGACCATTTCAACTGGAGGGGCCAAGCTGGGGCCAGTTGTACTGTTAGAGAGGCCAGTTACATTAGACGTTATTGTTGTCATCGTTTTCTTCACTGCATTGCAGACATTAGCAGGCAAAAGACCATGTTCATAATCATCATCGTTGCCAATGTCTAATAACGGATGTAAAAAAAGAACGATTGCAAAAAATTGTTATGTAATTTTTTTTTCATACACCACATTTAGGGGGGCCACAAGGGTGTCCAAAATTGTTGTCACGGTGGCACTGGCCCCCCCTGCCACCCAACCTCCCAGAACCGCCACTGCACAGAACATTGATGGAGTAATCGCCTAGACCTGTAGGACTACTATTAGAAGAAAACATGTTTTGGCTAAGTCATTTATGGAATAGTGGGTTTCTTATGTAGTAGCCTTGTAGTGGATCAGCATTAGTGTACAGTAGATGAGTGTGAAGGTTAGTGTTAAGACGTTTAGCTACTTCTCTAGTTGGTACAGTAGATGAGTGTGGAGGTTAGTGTTAAGACTTTTAGCTACTTCTCTAGTTGGTACAGTAGATGAGAGTGGAGGTTAGTGTTAAGACGTTTAGCTACTTCTCTAGTTGGTACAGTAGGTGAGTGTGGAGGTTAGTGTTAAGACTTTTAGCTATTTTAAGTGCCTTTGAACAGGGTATGATAGTAGGTGCCAATCACACCGGTTTGAGTCAAGAACTGCAACGCTGCTGGGCTTTTAATGCTCAACAGTTTGCCGTGTGTATCAAGAATGGTCCACCACCCAAAGGGCATCCAGCCAAACTTGACACAACTGTGGGAAGCAATGCTTTTTCTTTCATTATTATTATCATTATGCATGAATATGATAGCTTACTGTTTGTTGTTGGCATTTCCTGCCTAAGTTTGCCCACTTTGCCAATAAAGTAATCATTGTAATAATTGGCAACAACAAATGGTTTTGTGATGAATAAGCCATCTGATTCGATGAAAGATGGAGTTGAATTTGTCCTTCTGTCCATAATTTTTTTTCCATTCCATCATCATTCATATATCATTGAGCTTGGCTTCATAATACAGTTTCTGTTTCTTTTTGTTGAGTTTAGTCACATCATTTCTCAAATTGCAGTAAGTCAGCTAGTCAGATTTGCAGCCAGACTTATTAGCCACTCCTTTTGCCCCCTCTCTTTCAACCATACAGTTTTTCAAGTCCTCCTCAGTCCATGCGGCTTAAACAGTTCTAACAGTGAGTCTCTTAACAGGTGCAGCATCTGGATGCACCTTATTAATCACATCAGACCAACAAATATTTTTAACATCATCCACATAAGTCGAAGCAAATTCTCGGCCCAGCTTTTGGAACTTTGGATTTCCTGGATATTGCCACTATATTGTGAATAGTGAATTCAATATAAATCACAGACAGTGTCACCAGCAAAGCACCCCCACACCATCACACCTCCTCCTCCATGTTTCATGGTGGTAACCACACACGCAGAGATCATCAGTTCACCTTCTCTGCATCTCACAAAGACACGGCGGTTGGAAGCAAAAATCTCAAATTTCCACTGGTCATTTCCACTACTGATGTCCATTGTTTGTGTTTCTTGGCCCAAGCAAGTCTTCTTCTTATTATTGGTGTCCTTTGGTTGGTTTCTTTGCAGTAATTCAACCATGAAGGTCTGATTCACACAGTCTCCTCTAAACAGTTGATGTTGAGATGTGTCTGTTACTTGAACTCCGTGAAGCATTTATTTGGGCTACAATTTCTGAGGCTGGTAACTCTAATGAACTTATCCTCTGCAGCAGTGGTAACTCTGGGCCTTCCTTTCCTGTGGAGAGCCAGTTTCATGAGAGCCAGTTTCATCATAGTGCTTGATGGTTTTTGCGACTGCACTTTCAAAGTTCTTGACATTTTCCGGATTGACTAACCTTCATGTCTTAAAGTAATGGTGGACTGTCGTTTCTCTTTTACCAAATAGGGCCATCTTCTGTATACAACCCATACCTTGTCACAACACAACTGATAGGCTCAAATGCATTAAGAAGGAAAGAAATTCCACAAATTAACATTGAACAAGGCACACCTGTTAATTGAAATGCATTTCCAGGTGACTACCTCATGAAGCTGGTTGAGAGAATGCCAAGAGTGTGCAATGCTGTAATCATGGCAAAGGGTGGCTACTTTGAAGAATCTCAAATATAAAATATATTTTGATTTGTTTACCACTTTTTTGGTGACTACATGATTCCATATGTGTTATTTCATAGTTTTGATGTCTTCACTATTATTCTACAACATAGAAAATAGTTTTGAAAAAAATAAAGAAAACCCTTGAATGAGTAAGTGTATACAAACTTTTGACTGGTACTGTACATTTTACTTCGACACCTAAACTATATTTCTCTCTATAAGAAAATATGTCATCTATTGGCCTGTAGTGTATTGCATTGGAACCAAGGGTGGTGTAAAAAGTGTTGCTGGGCAAATAAAAGTGTCCACCGTGACATAACACCATATATGTATTATACAGACCGCACTGATAATTCCTTTAAATACTTTTACTGCGGAAAACAGAATAGTTTTTTTTCTCTATAAGACAATATGTATTCCATATACAGTTATTCCCATTGTGGCCAATGGAATGGGTTGAGTAAAAGGCCAGCAACACTCTGTATTATTCAGAGCCCTATGAAATGACACCATACATACAGTATATACATTCTACTGACCCTACTGAGTATTTCCTACAATACTTTTACTGCGACACCCAGAATAGTTTTGGCTTTTTTAAACCAATATGTATTCCATATGGTGATTCGTATTGTGGCCATTTATTTGACCTTGGAACAAGTTTTAAAACCCACATTTAATGCAAATGTAACTTAAATATGAACAAATAGGAATCATTGTTAATGTTAAGACTATAATTGTTCATATATCATGAGTAAATACAGGTTATTGAAACGTTTCTACTATTACTTGGGGGGCTTTTATTTGGAAAAGTTCTGAAATTCCGTGACCCGGATGTACTCTGTTAGTGTTGCTGACGAGACGCTGAAAGCAGGTTCTCCCTTTCCAGTATGTAGCCAGCTAGCTAACGACACAATTATCATAACAGATTGCACTCAGATTAACGTTTTATAATATAATATTTATAAAACTTCACCACGGAATTTGCTAGCTATTGGCACGCGCTGATACTTAACTTACTCTGAATTGGTAGTATGACAGCGTTAGCTTGAATACTAGCTATTTGGCCATGCATGTTTATTGGTTTTTGCTTGTAGTATAACTAGCCAAGTTACCGAGACATCAGTTTAGCTTGCTACTATCGAAAGGTCAAGTTTGGGGCGTAAACGGATATCTACACGGTCCCATGTGTTATACGTTTAATTAAAAGGAAGATGAACTAGTTATGAAAGTTAATTATTGCTTGTGAATAAAGCTTGACAGCTGTCTGATGCATCAGTTTGCCAGAATCTATACTGAACAAAAATATAAACGTAACTATTAACGATTTCTCTTAGTTACAGTTCATATAAGGAAATCAGTCAATTTAAATAAATACATTTGGCCCTATCTATGGATTTTACATGACGAGGCAGGGGTGCAGCCACGTGTGGGCCTGGGAGGGCATAGGCTACCCACTTGAGATCCAGGACCAGCCAATCAAAATGTGTTTTTCCCCACAAAAGGGCTTTATTACAGACAAAAATACTTCTCAGTTTCATCAGCTGTCGGGGTGGCTGGTATCAGACAATCCCACAGGTGAAGAAGCCGGATGTGGAGGTCCTGGGCTGGCATGGTTACACGTGGTCTGTGGTTGTGAGGCCGGTTGGACATACTGCCAAGTTCTCTAAAATTACATTGGAAGCGGCTTATGGTAGAGAAATTAACATACAATTCCCTGGCAAGAGCTCTATTGGACATTCCTGCAGTCCAAATGCCAATTTCACGCTCCCTCAAAACTTGCAATATCTGTGGCACTGTATTGGGTGACAAAAATGCACATTTTAGAGTGACCTTTTATTGTCCCCAGTACAAGGTGCACCTGTGTAATTATCATGCTGCATAATCAGCTTCTTGATATGCCACACCTGTCAGGTGGATGGATTATATTGACAAAGGAGAAATGCTCACTAACAGGGAAGTAAACAAAATTTGAGATAAACATTTTTTTGGTGCATTTAAAACATTTCTGGGATCTTTTATTTCAGCTCATGAAACATGGGACCAGGACTTTACATGTTGCGTTTATATTTTTGTTCAGTGTATAATGAAACCTGAGTTTCCTTCATTTAATACATATACTAAAACCCAAAACTATTTATCATGAGGGGAATTCCATTTGCTCATGATTTTATTTTTATATATTATTTTTTCATGTACCTTGGCAGTCGGAAGGTAGACAAGGTGACAGATACAGAGGGAGAAAGAGTATAGGGAGCAAGGTGGAATTTGGAACCCCGTCACTAGCTTGCATGTGTGGTCTGGAGTCTGCCGGACTAACTAGACCAGACTCCGGCACCCATTTGCTCATGTTTTCCGTCAGTGAAATGATCCCCTCTTTCTCTTCCCCATCTCTCCTAGGCTGATCGACCCATTTGATCAGCTCCTGGTGGAACATCGTCATGACCTGACGAATTGTCCCTTTCCTATTTAATCATGAATGACAAGCTGGTTTTTCTGGGTCTCCTGTACTTTGTGCAGGGGATCCCCTATGGTCTCCAGTCCTTGTTGCTCCCTGTCTACCTCCGTGGGGCGGGCCACTCCCTCACCCACATCGGCTTGACCAAAATCCTCTACTTCCCCTGGGTGCTCAAGGTCCTCTGGGCACCTCTGGTGGACCGTGTGGGCACCAAGCGGCGCTGGCTGGTGGCCACGGTCTCTGGCCTGGCGCTTACTTGTCTCTCCAGTGCCGCTCTGGCCCCGGAGGCCCACATCTGGGGAGTGGTGGGGACTCTGCTGGCCATGAACGCCCTGGCATCGATTCAGGACATCACAGTGGATGGGGCTGCTGTGGGACTGCTGAAGGGCCGTAGCGAGCTGGGCCTGGGCAACATGGCTCAGGTGGTGGGCTACAAGGCCGGCTCGGTGTTCGCCGGGGGCGGGCTCCTGGCTGTGATTGACGTGGCCGGGTGGGGCCCTATGTTTATGCTGTTGGCCTTTGTGTACTTCGGGGTGGCACTGTTTGTGTTGGGGGCCCCCGTGCTGGACAATGAGCTGTTGAGGGGCCAGGCAGAGGGGAGGAAGGGGGTCCAGTCGGACGCTGTGCATCCCTGGAGGGTGTGGCGGAAGCTGCTGTCAGTACCTGGGACGCCCTGGACCATGATCTACGTTCTCACATACAAACTGGGTAAATCTGCTAGTCAGTCTGACAACCATGTACACTCACCTACTGTACCAACTAGAGAAGTACCTAAACGTCTTAACACTAACCTCCACTCTCATCTACTGTACCAACTGGAGAAGTAGCTAAAAGTCTTAACACTAACCTCCACACTCATCTACTGTACCAACTAGAGAAGTAGCTAAAAGTCTTAACACTAACCTCCACACTCATCTACTGTACCAACTAGAGAAGTAGCTAAAAGTCTTAACACTAACCTCCACTCTCATCTACTGTACCAACTAGAGAAGTAGCTAAAAGTCTTAACACCAACCTCCACTCTCATCTACTGTACACTGAAGCTGATCCACTACAAGGCTACTACATAAGAAACCCACTATTCCATAAATGACTTAGCCAAAGCATGTTTTCTTCCAATAGTAGTCCTACATTATTTAATGCAAAACATAGCAAAACATTTTGCAACGGAGTACAAAAACGAAAGGTTTCTTATTGGACAAGTTCTCATAGTCCCTGCCTGTTTCAGTCTGTTTTATTCCATTTGGTGCCTATTGAATGCAAGCCTGATGACCTGTAGCCTCATTTGTGAAGTGGGTGGCAGGTAGCCTAGCAGTTAAGAGCGTTGGGCCAGTAACCAAACGGTCGCTTGTTCAAATATCTGAACTGGCAAGGTGAAAAATAAAATCTGTTTGTGCTCTTGAGCAAGGTACTTAACCCTAATTGCCCCTGTAAGTCGCTCTGGATAATACCTTGTGCGAAATGACTAAAATGTATAAATGAAGTAAGCAAGACAGAATCATATTTTCTCCTTTCAGCTGTGGTCTCATTTCTTACCACTGTTGCCCTGAACTATTTACTACAGCCACAAAGTTTAAAAAAAGGGCTATATTGTAAAAATGTACTTTTTGGTCTTAATTTAAGGTTAGGCATAAAGTTAGAGGTATGGTTAAGGTTAGGCATAAAGTTAGCAGCATGGTTAAGGTTAGGCATAAAGTTAGCAGTATGGTTAAGGTTAGGCATAAAGTTAGCAGTATGGTTAAGGTTAGGCATAAAGTTAGCAGTATGGTTAAGGTTAGGCATAAAGTTAGCAGTATGGTTAAGGTTAGGTTTAAAATAACATTTGTGTCTGGGGTAACTAACGATGACCCTGATCTAGACTGATCATCTAGTCTGTTGATGAATAAAGGGAATGAGTGAGTTATTCCCAGGGACTTGGTAATGAGTCCAGAACCTACTTAACGTTCCATTTTTTACAAAATATGACATTTTGAACTCTGTGAATAGCATTTATGTACAAAGTAACAGGTATATATTAGGGCTAGTGAGATGTTAGAAATGTTGTCCTTTAAAAAATGTATTTGTCTCCAAGTTTATATTTGCAAGAGAAAACGTTCTATGATGAACACAGTTTGGTTTTAAGCATTGTGTGTATGTATGTGTGTGTGAGCGAGAGTTGATATGAACACAGTTTGGTGTTAAGCATCGTGTGTATGTGTGTGTGTGTGAGCGAGAGTTGATATGAACACAGTTTGGTGTTAAGCATCGTGTGTATGTATGTGTGTGTGAGCGAGAGTTGATATGAACACAGTTTGGTGTTAAGCATCGTGTGTATGTATGTGTGTGTGAGCGAGAGTTGATATGAACACAGTTTGGTGTTAAGCATCGTGTGTATGTATGTGTGTGTGAGCGAGAGTTGATATGAACACAGTTTGGTGTTAAGCAGCGTGTGTGTGTGTGTGTGTGTGTGTGTGTGTGTGTGAGCGAGAGTTGATATGAACACAGTTTGGTGTTAAGCACCGTGTGTATGTATGTGTGTGTGAGCGAGAGTTGATATGAACACAGTTTGGTGTTAAGCATCGTGTGTATGTATGTGTGTGTGAGCGAGAGTTGATATGAACACAGTTTGGTGTTAAGCAGCGTGTGTGTGTGTGTGTGTGTGTGTGTGTGTGTGTGTGAGCGAGAGTTGATATGAACACAGTTTGGTGTTAAGCAGCGTGTGTGTATGTATGTGTGTGTGAGCGAGAGTTGATATGAACACAGTTTGGTGTTAAGCAGCGTGTGTGTGTGTGTGTGTGTGAGCGAGAATTAATATGAACACAGTTTCGTGTTAAGCAGCGTGTGTGTGTGTGTGTGTGTGTGTGAGCGAGAATTGATATGAACACAGTTTGGTGTTAATCAGCGTGTGTATGTATGTGTGTGTGAGCGAGAGTTGATATGAACACAGTTTGGTGTTAATCAGCGTGTGTATGTATGTGTGTGTGAGCGAGAGTTGATATGAACACAGTTTGGTGTTAATCAGCGTGTGTATGTATGTGTGTGTGAGCGAGAGTTGATATGAACACAGTTTGGTTTTAAGCATCGTGTGTATGTATGTGTGTGTGAGCGAGAGTTGGTAGGAACACAGTTTGGTGTTAATCAGCGTGTGTATGTATGTGTGTGTGAGCGAGAGTTGGTAGGAACACAGTTTGGTGTTAATCAGCGTGTGTATGTATGTGTGTGTGAGCGAGAGTTGGTAGGAACACAGTTTGGTGTCTGTCAGCAGGAGGGGATTATGTAAGGATTAGTGTGTCTGTATGTCTGGTGTTTTTTTCAAGGAAATTGAAATGGAAGACGCAGCGTCACACTGGTGTGTGTGTTTGTTTGGGTGTTGGGAAAACATGTTCTATATACATTTGCATACTTGTGCTTCTTTGTGAATGTGTGTGCCATTGTTTTTCCTGTATGTATTCGTGTGTGTTTGAGAGAGAGTGTGTTAGGGGTGGCACAGTAATTGGATGATCCCAGGCAGACACTAGACAGGAGAGTAAGACAGTTCGTTTGAGGGGTTCACCAGTATTGTCATCATCACCACTTTCACCATCTCCATAGCAATAATTTTCATCATCGCCATTATCGTTAACATCCTCATCCTCATGATGTTATCAATATTAACATAATAATCATATCGAATATAATCAGCATTTACAAATAACCGGCTTAGTTGTCCGCTCTTTATTTCAGAATAAAAAGGTCAGACTGTTTGTGTGCAACTGTCAGGTGAAACTCAACAATCCATGTGAATGTGAGACTGTTTGTGTGTGAGATTTTAGAGTGAAAGGTCTGCCTTAAACCCCCCCTCCCCCAACACACAAACACACTCATCTCAGACCCCTCTCCCACTCACTCTTAATGAACACAGCGAGTTTGCTCTGTGTAGAACCGCACAACCAATGAGAAGGAACCGTTTGGATGACCCCTGTGTCATTTGAGGTCGCGGACATGGGACTTGCTGTCTGGGCAGAATCCCAGAGAGAGAGTTGGGGGCAAAAGGGATAGAAGGAGAATGAACCTGTGTATTGTAGTCCGGGGAACACTGATGGAGGGATGGGCTAGTATTGGTAGATGGGAAAGTGATAGCGCTGCTCTTATTGGGTTTAGTACCCACTGATCTAGGATCAGATTAACCTACCCTACAATAATAACCTTAACCACTAATCAAACAGAGAAAAACTGACCCTGTATCAGTCAGTGGTTAACTTGGGGCCAACATCTACAGATGTAAGATCTTCATTTGATCACCCTGTTGTTGCAGGTAATTTCCACTTTAAAATGTCAGACTTGATTTGCACTAACAAAAAAAATTATCAACCCCTACAAAAATGTCCATTAATTATAATCCATGCAATAATTTAAATGTCCTGTTGTTGCAGGATTATTTTCCTGCTATGGGAAACCGCCAACCTCTGCCATGCACAGCCATACTGGATAGACTGTGAGACATGGGAGAGAGGATGGCAGAGCATGGGTGAGAGAGAGGGGGGCCTGGGAAGTGGGGGGAGAGAGCGGTGTGCGGGGGATGTGGGTTAATTTTCCAGAGGGAGAAAGGAGGACGGCAGGGAGGCTGAAGGGGGGATGAATTAATGAAGAACCACCACATGGTGCCCAGAGGGAGACAGAGAGCGATGGATAAAGGCAAAGAGGCCCAAAGAGAGAGGACAGTATTGGGACGATATAACAGGACTTTTTCAATACTGGAGCCAAACCAACCAGTGACCCTGTTTGGTTGTCCATAACACTGCTCCCCTAGATTGCATAGTCAGTGTTTGATATCTATGCTGTTGACAAAGTAAACAATCATTGGTCAATACACTGGTAACGTGTAGTTAGGGCTGGGTGATATATCATATTTCAAGGTATACCGGTATGGATTTTTATAAAATCGTCTGTAACGATATGTTGATACAGTGCTAAATAAATGAAAAGTCAGATTTGTCCTAGTTTGGTTGAGTATAAAACAATCAGGAAGGAGAAAGAACATTAAACCAATTAGAATGAATCTGTTGCCATCCTAGGGTTATGCACTACTCATAAAACATATTTATAGCTTGTATTATTCAGAAACATAGAATACCGTCAAACACTGCCATGCAGTCAAAAGAATGAGAAATATATTGTGATATGTTATTTTGGCCATATCGCCCAGTCCTACATGGAATGTTAGGACCCCTGATTGGTGGAATGGTGTAGATCTCCTGGTGCTATGGAGCTCTGTAGTGCAACAGCTTTCTGTAGAAAGGTTAGCGAGGACAGTTATAGTTCATGTGGTTATGGGAGTAAAACATAGTTGGTAACATAAGAGCATTTTAGCAAAGTGACCCATCTGGGTAGGGTGGGTGGGGTTCAAGTTTTTTTTCCCATGCTTCAGCCTAGTTCCTTAGGGGTTCAACAAACTCTGTGACACCCTGCAATGTGCACACCTGTAGGGATTGCTGTTAGTGTGTGTGTGTGTCAATGGAAGGTGTACGTAGAACTGTAGCTTACTGATTTACTTGTTCCCAGGGTGTGTTTTGTGTCTTGTTTTCTCCTAAGTGTCCTCGTGATCCCATCTGATCCTGTCCTCTAGTGTCTGAGCTTCATGTGATCACTCTGTTACCCGACCATTCTGTTTCCTAATTGACTCTCACGCTGATCCCTCATCCTGTTTTCTCTCTCTCACTATTTTTAATTTCTTTCTTTCTTTCTTTCTTTCTTACTCGTGCACAAACACCTCTTGTTTCCCATCAGCAACCTGTCAGCCCTACTCTCCCCATCACCCCTCCTGTACCAAATTCCTCATTCTCCTCAGTCTCATTCTTCCACATTTTGCCCCTTTTTCTGCATCCCTCCTCCTCTATAAACCCAGTCTCTCTCCATAAATCATTCTCACTATCTCTCTCCCTTACCCCTCTATCTGTCTGTTCATGTTTCTCCCTTACCCCTCTCTCTCTCTGTCTGTTCATGTTTCTCCCTTACCCCTATCTCTCTTCGTCTGTTCATGTTTCTCCCTTACCCCCCTCTCTCTCTGTCTGTTCATGTTTCTTCCTTACCCCTCTCTCTCTGTCTGTTCATGTTTCTCCTTTACCCCTCTCTCTCTGTCTGTTCATGTTTCTCCCTTACCCCTCTCTCTCTCTGTCTGTTCATGTTTCTCCCTTACCCCTCTCTCTCTCTCTCTCTCTCTCTCTCTCTCTGTGTTCATGTTCTCCCTTACCCCTCTCTCTCTCTGTCTGTTCATGTTTCTCCCTTACCCCTCTCTCTCTCCGTCTGTTCATGTTTCTCCCTTACCCCTCTCTCTCTGTCTGTTCATGTTTCTCCCTTACCCCTCTCTCTGTCTGTTCATGTTTCTCCCTTACCCCTCTCTCTCTATCTGTTCATGTTTCTCCCTTACCCCCCTCTCTCTCTGTCTGTTCATGTTTCTTCCTTACCCCTCTCTCTATCTGTCTGTTCATGTTTCTCCCTTACCCCTCTCTCTCTCTGTCTGTTCATGTTTCTCCCTTACCCCTCTCTCTCTCTGTCTGTTCATGTTTCTCCTTTACCCCTCTCTCTCTGTCTGTTCATGTTTCTCCCTTACCCCTCTCTCTCTCTGTCTGTTCATGTTTCTCCCTTACCCCTCTCTCTCTCTCTCTCTCTCTCTCTCTCTGTGTTCATGTTCTCCCTTACCCCTCTCTCTCTCTGTCTGTTCATGTTTCTCCCTTACCCCTCTCTCTCTCCGTCTGTTCATGTTTCTCCCTTACCCCTCTCTCTCTGTCTGTTCATGTTTCTCCCTTACCCCTCTCTCTGTCTGTTCATGTTTCTCCCTTACCCCTCTCTCTCTATCTGTTCATGTTTCTCCCTTACCCCCCTCTCTCTCTGTCTGTTCATGTTTCTCCCTTACCCCTCTCTCTCTCTGTCTGTTCATGTTTCTTCCTTACCCCTCTCTCTATCTGTCTGTTCATGTTTCTCCCTTACCCCTCTCTCTCTCTGTCTGTTCATGTTTCTCCCTTACCCCTCTCTCTCTCTGTCTGTTCATGTTTCTCCTTTACCCCTCTCTCTCTCTGTCTGTTCATGTTTCTCCCTTACCCCTCTCTCTCTCTCTCTCTCTCTCTGTTCATGTTTCTCCCTTACCCCTCTCTCTCTCTGTCTATTCATGTTTCTCCCTTACCCCTCTCTCTCTGTCTGTTCATGTTTCTCCCTTACCCCTCTCTCTCTCTCTGTTCATGTTTCTCCCTTACCCCTCCTTCTCTCTGTCTGTTCATGTTTCTCCCTTACCCCTCTCTCTCTGTCTGTTCATGTTTCTCTTTTACCCCTCTCTCTCTGTCTGTTCATGTTTCTCCCTTACCCCCCTCTCTCTCTCTCTCTGTTCATGTTTCTCCCTTACCACTCTCTCTCTGTCTGTTCATGTTTCTCCCTTACCCCTCTCTCTGTATCTGTCTGTTCATGTTTCTCCCTTACCCCTCTCTCTCTCTGTCTGTTCATGTTTCTCCCTTACCTCTCTCTCACTCTCTGTTCATGTTTCTCAACTACCCCTCTCTCTCTCTATCTGTCTGTTCATGTTTCTCCCTTACCCTTCTCTCTCTGTCTTTCTCTCTTATCCATTATTTTTCTCTCCACCGTGTCTCATTTTCTGTCTCTGTCATTCTCCCTCTCTCTGTCTCTCTGTCATTCTCCCTCTCTCTCTGTCTCTCTGTCATTATCCCCCTCTGTCTCTCTGTCATTCTCCCTTTCTATCTGTCTCTCTGTCATTCTCCTCTATCTGTCTCTCTGTCATTCTCTCTCTCTCTCTCTGTCTTTCTCACCCTCTCTGTCTCTGTCTCTCTCCCACTCTGTCTCTCTATCTTTCTCCCATACTCCCCTCTCTACTAGTTTCTTCTTTGTGGATGCCTAATGAAATCCCCACTGAAATGGACAATTGTTGCTTTGCGAATATTTATAGAATTGAATAATCAGCCTTGTTGTGTTTGTCTGCACTCCCCTTTTAAAGAAATAATGAGTTTGAAGCAGTGGGAGCACTGAATGCTGTAGAGACACAGAACCACTGGTAAAGAATCAAGCATAGGAGGTTGGTGGCACCTTAATTGGAGAGGACAGGGCTCGTGGTAATGGCTGGAGTGGAATGAGTGGATTGGTATCAAATATATCAAACACATGGTTTCCATGTGCAACAGCAGCCTGTGGTTTATTAGACTTCATAAAGGCTTTAAAAGAACAATCTGTTGTTCATACAACAACAAAGGTGTTACCCCATCCAGTGTTTTGGTAAATATCTCAGGGATGGGGTTGGAGGAATGTAACCCCTCTCAAATTCATAGACAGAGCTAGGACTGACCTTACCTTCAGGCTATGCTCAAACCCTACACCCCAACCCGAGCACCTCTGGTCTCCAGCTCCTGCTCAGCCCAGTCCAAACTCTTCTCTTCCCTTGCACAACCCGATTGTGGAACTGGCTTCCCCCTAAAGCTAGAACAGCAGAGCACCCCCCCCCCCCCTGCATAAAAATGCATTTAGTGAACTAACACTTTTCTTTCCTTACAAACTCTGACTTTGCTGATAACTACTTTATTGAGGAACAATGTACTTAAATGTACTTACTATAACTGTGATATGTGGTTGTGGTTGTCCCACCCAGCTATCTTAAGATGAATGCACTAACTGTAAGTCACTCTGGATAAGAGCATCTGCTAAATAACCAAAATGTACAAATTAAATATGACATCAAAATGATAGTTATAACCATATTTTTAGGCTATTTTGATGCAGTGTTTGTTTACAATAAGACCTACACTGTTTACATACAAATTAGTAAAACAAATGTATATTTGGGGTTTTGATGGAGTAAAATAATTTAACTAAGCTCATGAGGCATTTGAACTACACTGAGTGTACAAAACATTAGGAACACCTGCTCTTTCCATGACAGACTGACCAGGTGAATCCACGTGAAAGCTATGATCCCTTATTGATATCACTTGTTAAATCCACTTCAAATCAGTGTATATGGAGAGGAGGAGACAGGTTAAAAAAAATGCTTTTTAAGCCTTGAGACAATTAAGACATGGATTGTGTATATGTGCCATTCAGAGGTTGAATGGGCAAAACCAAAGATTTAAGTGCCTTTGAACAGGGAATGGAAATAGGTGCCAGGCGCCCCGGTTTGAGGGTTTTTCACGCTCAACAGTTTCCCATGTGTATCAAGAATGGTCAACCACCCAAAGGACATTCAGCCAACTTGACACAATTGTGGGAAGCATTGTAGTCAACATGGGCCAGCATCCCTGTGAAACGCTTTCGATACCTTGTAGAGTCCATGGCCTGATTAATTGAGGCTGTTCTGAGGGCAAAATGGGGTGCAACTCAATATTAGGTATGTGTTCCTAATGTTTTGTACACTCAGTATATATTCTTCAAGAATCAATGGGTGTGTATCAATCATTTCAACGTCAAAAAAAATTGGTGTAGCAATGGCAGATTGTCCATTTAAGTAATGTCTTGCCTCAAACTATCTACCCTGTTGGATGATAAAAAGTTCCCCAGGTTTCAACCGGTGATGGTGGGAAATAGTGAGTAATACAGTAGCTGATAGCTGTTTATGTTAGTGCTGCCTTGGAATATAGAATATAGACGCTGAATGAATATGTCATCACAGCAGCCTCTGTTTATCCCTCTCATTCTCCTTCCATACATTTAGCTTGGCTGTCACATAGCGCTGTCACAACGTGTGCGTTGTCCTAGCGTTCCCGTGTGCCAGGAGGTTTTCAGCGTCTTCTCTAAGAACTCCTTTTGATATCCTTCTCCATTTCATGTGAAAGATTCTCTCTCTATTGTTGTTTTTCTTCTGGCCAAGTGTGTGGTGTGTGAGTGTGTCGTCTCTTTGACAGCAGTCTCTGAGCTGTCACTCAGCACTCCGTCTCCCTGTCTTTGTGAAGTCACTCTCCATTAATAATGGCGGCAGCGCTGAATATTTTACAGCGTCGTTCGGGCAGAAAATTGTCCCGCCTTCGAAACCACACAGCGACAGAGGCACTATTGTCTCACTGATAAACTTTTATTTCACCAGAAAGCTCTGTGACTGAGGCTTGTGTTATCTGAGGAAGTTTTACATTAGGCCCTTTTGAAAAATTACGCAGGATATTCACATTTTTTTTTTTTACATCTATTATTGATACGATCTAGGAATAGTGTATGTTGTTAGATTAAGAAAGCACCAATACAACATTGTCCAGTCTATTAAAGGTAACTGCTTTGTGCACTGTCACAGTGTTTAAGAGTTGTGTTTAAGAGTTGTCATACACAGTGAAGACATCCACTATTGTTTTCTTCCTGTTTTCCTTTAAATAGCTCTGTCACAGGAAGGTGGATTGTGGGTGTTTTTGAGTATGTTTATTTCCAACAATGGCTAATCCATCGTAGTTGACTCTTGGCTATGTTGTAGATAAAATGACTAAAACTACAGATGAAGAGATTTGTGTTTAGAGTCTAACTCTCTCTTGTCTAACCTGAACTCCAACTGGTTTGTCCTCTCTCTCTGTCTCTATCCACAGGTGAGCAGGGTGCGGTGACCATGTTCCCTCTCTTCCTTTTGGACCATCACATGACAGCCCGGGAGCTGGGGTTCTGGAACGGCATGATCGCCATGTGCTTCTCAATCTGTGGCTCCTCCCTCGGTGGCCTGCTGCTCTCCCAGTTCAGGTAGCGTTCAGAGGCAGCACTCTCCTGTTAGCGTTCAGAGGCAGCACTCTCCTGTTAGCGTTCAGAGGCAGCACTCTCATGTTAGCGTTCAGAGGCAGCACTCTCCTGTTAGCGTTCAGAGGCAGCACTCTCCTGTTAGCGTTCAGAGGCAGCACTCTCCTGTTAGCGTTCAGAGGCAGCACTCTCCTGTTAGCGTTCAGAGGCAGCACTCTCCTGTTAGCGTTCAGAGGCAGCACTCTCCTGTTAGCGTTCAGAGGCAGCACTCTCCTGTTAGCGTTCAGAGGCAGCACTCTCCTGTTAGCGTTCAGAGGCAGCACTCTCCTGTTTGTGTTTAGAAGCAACACTGTCTATAGTGCCCATTTTAGCGTCACCCCACCCCATCACCTCCCCTCCCCATATTGGGGGGATGTGTGTGTGTGTGTGTGTGTGTGTTTGTGTGTGTGTGTGTGTGTGTGTGTGTGTGTGTGTGTGTGTGTCTGTCTGTCTGTCTGTCTGTCTGTCTGTCTGTCTGTCTGTCTGTCTGTCTGTCTGTCTGTCTGTCTGTCTGTCTGTCTGTCTGTCTGTCTGTCTGTCTGTCTGTCTGTCTGTCTGTCTGTCTGTCTGTCTGTCTGTCTGTCTGTCTGTCTGTCTGTCTGTCTGTCTGTCTGTCTGTCTGTCTGTCTGTCTGTCTGTCTGTCTGTCTGTCTGTCTGTCTGTCTGTCTGTCTGTCTGTCTGTCTGTCTGTCTGTCTGTCTGTCTGTCTGTCTGTCTGTCTGTCTGTCTGTCTGTCTGTCTGTCTGTCTGTCTGTCTGTCTGTCTGTCTGTCTGTCTGTCTGTCTGTCTGTCTGTCTGTCTGTCTGTCTGTCTGTCTGTCTGTCTGTCTGTCTGTCTGTCTGTCTGTCTGTCTGTCTGTCTGTCTGTCTGTCTGTCTGTCTGTCTGTCTGTCTGTCTGTCTGTCTGTCTGTCTGTCTGTCTGTCTGTCTGTCTGTCTGTCTGTCTGTCTGTCTGTCTGTCTGTCTGTCTGTCTGTCTGTCTGTCTGTCTGTCTGTCTGTCTGTCTGTCTGTCTGTCTGTCTGTCTGTCTGTCTGTCTGTCTGTCTGTCTGTCTGTCTGTCTGTCTGTCTGTCTGTCTGTCTGTCTGTCTGTCTGTCTGTCTGTCTGTCTGTCTGTCTGTCTGTCTGTCTGTCTGTCTGTCTGTCTGTCTGTCTGTCTGTCTGTCTGTCTGTCTGTCTGTCTGTCTGTCTGTCTGTCTGTCTGTCTGTCTGTCTGTCTGTCTGTCTGTCTGTCTGTCTGTCTGTCTGTCTGTCTGTCTGTCTGTCTGTCTGTCTGTCTGTCTGTCTGTCTGTCTGTCTGTCTGTCTGTCTGTCTGTCTGTCTGTCTGTCTGTCTGTCTGTCTGTCTGTCTGTCTGTCTGTCTGTCTGTCTGTCTGTCTGTCTGTCTGTCTGTCTGTCTGTCTGTCTGTCTGTCTGTCTGTCTGTCTGTCTGTCTGTCTGTCTGTCTGTCTGTCTGTCTGTCTGTCTGTCTGTCTGTCTGTCTGTCTGTCTGTCTGTCTGTCTGTCTGTCTGTCTGTCTGTCTGTCTGTCTGTCTGTCTGTCTGTCTGTCTGTCTGTCTGTCTGTCTGTCTGTCTGTCTGTCTGTCTGTCTGTCTGTCTGTCTGTCTGTCTGTCTGTCTGTCTGTCTGTCTGTCTGTCTGTCTGTCTGTCTGTCTGTCTGTCTGTCTGTCTGTCTGTCTGTCTGTCTGTCTGTCTGTCTGTCTGTCTGTCTGTCTGTCTGTCTGTCTGTCTGTCTGTCTGTCTGTCTGTCTGTCTGTCTGTCTGTCTGTCTGTCTGTCTGTCTGTCTGTCTGTCTGTCTGTCTGTCTGTCTGTCTGTCTGTCTGTCTGTCTGTCTGTCTGTCTGTCTGTCTGTCTGTCTGTCTGTCTGTCTGTCTGTCTGTCTGTCTGTCTGTCTGTCTGTCTGTCTGTCTGTCTGTCTGTCTGTCTGTCTGTCTGTCTGTCTGTCTGTCTGTCTGTCTGTCTGTCTGTCTGTCTGTCTGTCTGTCTGTCTGTCTGTCTGTCTGTGTGTGGTAGGAGAACAGCACGGGGAGATGCTTTGTAAATTGAGGCAAGGAGACAGGCCCCAGCAGCAACACTAGGTATTCTGTGTCCTACAGCTGATAATTCAAAGCATTCACCAATAATCAACTATTTCTATTGACCTAACATGAAGTGAACTAAATGTGTTATTTTTGAGAGAGATCACAGATCAGACTTTAGCCTAAAAGTCATTAGAATCTGCAGCAGCGCCATTTGCTCGTGAAAAATGTCACTCCTATAGACTCTCCTTGACGTCATCTTATTTTCTAAGAATAATATTGAAGTTCCTAGCAAACGGTAGTAGAACATACGTTTGGAAAGGCAGCAGCTGCACAACAAAGCAGGGATGCCTCAGCTCTAGAGATTAAAGTTCTCCTTTCAATTGCTAGTTAACCTTACATTTTCGCCAACTGCCATTACAGCACATACACTACCCTAACTCAACCTCCAATGCATAAAACAATACATGTGATGTAATGCAATCTATAAATAACAACAATACGTAAGTAAGTATTTTCCCATACATGAGACATACATTATATATACAAAAGTATGTGGACACCACTTCAAATGATTGGATTTGGCTATTTCAGCCACACCTGTTGCTGACAGGTGTATAAAATTGAGCACACAGCCATTCAATCTCCATAGACAATCATTGACAGTAGATTGGCCTTACTGAAGACTTTCAACGTTGCACCTTCATAGGATGCTTCCTTTCCAACAAGTCAGTTCATCAAATTTCTGCCCTGCTAGAGCTGCCAGGTCAACTATAAGTGCTGTTATTGTGAAGTGGAAACATCTAGGAGCAACAACGGCTCAGCCGCGAAGTGGTAGGCCACACAAGCTCATAGAATGGGACCGCCGAGTTCTGAAGCGTGTGGCGCATACAAATCATCTGTCCCCAGTTGCAACGCTCACTACCGAGTTTCAAAATGACTCTGGAAGCAACGTCAGCACAAGAACTGTTTGGTGGGAGCTTCAGGAAATGGGTTTCCATGGCCTATCAGCCACACACGAGCCGAAGATCACCACACACAATGCCAAGCGTCGGCTGTAGTGGTGTAAAGCTTGCAGTCATTGGACTCTGGAGCAATTGAAAAGCGTTCTCTGGAGTGATGAATCACTCTTCACCATCTGGCAGTCCGAAGGACAAGTCTGGGTTTGCCGGATGCCAGGAGAGCGCTACCTGCACCAATGCATAATGCCAGCTGTAAAGATTGGTGGAGGAGGCATAATGGTCTGGGGCCGTTTTTCATGGTACGTGCTAGGCCCCTTAGTTCCAGTGAAGGCAAATCTTAACGCTACAGCATACAATGACATTCTAGACGATTCTGTCCTTCCAATTTTGTGGCAACAGTTTGGGGAAGACCCTTTCTTGTTTCAGCATGACAATGCCCTCGTGCACAAAGCAAAATGGTTTGTCAAGATCGGTGTTGAATAATTTGACTGGCCTGCACAGAGCGCTGATCTCAACCCCATCAAACACCTTTGGGATGAATTGGCAGCGGCAGCGTGTTCAGCGGCAGCGTAGCCTAGTGGTTAGAGTGTTGGACTAGTAACCGAAAGGTTGCAAGTTCAAATCCCCGAGCTGACAAGGTACAAATCTGTCGTTCTGCCCCTGAACAGGCAGTTAACCCACTGTTCCTAGGCCGTCATTGAAAATAAGAATTTGTTCTTAACTGACTTGCCTAGTAAAATAAAGGTTAAAAAAAAAAAAAAAAAAAAAAAAAAAAAAAAAAAAAAATTGGAATGCCGACTGCGAGCCAGGCCTAATCGCCCAACATCAGTGCCCAACCTCACTAATTATCTTGTAGCTGAATAGAAACAAGTTCCCACAGCAATGTTCTAACATCTAGTGGAAAGCCTTCCCAGAAGAGTAGAGGCTGTTTTAGCAGCAAAGGGGGACCAACTACATATTAATGGTCATGATTTAGGAATGAGATGTTCGAAGTGCAGGTGTTCACATACTTTTGGTCATGTAGTGTACATCACCTTATTCATTGCTAGCGCTCACAAAGCTAAATTGGTTAATGATAAGCATTAGCATCGAGATGAAATAGAATATGAAGAGAATACCAATGTCTTGTCTTTCTATAAAACGTCTGCAGAAGTCTGTGGTCTGTCCTGTTTTAATTACATCTCCATATGGTCTCTGATGCTGGCTCCCAGGTATTTGTCACACTAGCCATAAAGAAATATGACCAAAAACAATGTTGTTTGGAATCTCTTTCACAAAAGCGCTGTCAAATTTTTGGGGTACTTCTACTCTTTCTTCCTGTCTAACTTTTTGAGAAGGCACACCTGTTAATTGAAATGCATTCCAGGTGACTACCTCATGAAGCTGGTTGTGAGAATGCCAAGAGTGTGCAAAGCTGTCATCAAGGCAAGGGGTGGCTATTTGAAGAATCTAAAATATAAAACATATTTAGATTTGTTTAACACTTTTTTTGGTTACTACATGATTCCATATGTGTTATTTCATAGTTTTGATCTTCATTAGGACTCGGGCAGAATTGTCACATTTTCACACACAGAGTTGCGTTCACCTGACACTGTACACCCAGTCCAGATTCCCACAGAATGACTCACCACCACTCTCCCCCACCTCCCAACACGCAAGCACACATACGCACACTACACAAAGCCAATCCACCAAGCCATCTCAATGCTCTCAAATCAAATTTGAACATTTCTCCTGGGGCCCATCAGAAACGTCTGAGTGGTCAGAGACTGACCGCCTCACACAGATCCCAGAGAGCCTATATGGTATCGCAGACCAGCCCGTGTGAGGTGTCAGTAGCGAGGCAGGTTCTCCTCTCACCCCATCACTACTGCAACTCCTCAGAGAGCCAGATTTGAAAGAGTGTCATTGAGAAGGAGAGAATAAAAAATGAGGGAAACAATGTCTTTAGCATGTGTATGATAGCAGATTGGTTTTCCGGTGGAAAGGGTAAAGAAGGAGAAATGAGAGAGGTGTTGTAGAGCCTGTAGACGTAAAGACTGACAGAATGGACAGATACTATTTGGTATCAGATATAAGTATAGTGGTAATGGTAATGTCCATGTGGTAATGTCCTTGTCAGATGGTATAGATGTCAGATACCAGACAGTGACACGTGTCTGGTTCGTCTGATAGACAGGATCCTTTGGGGACTGATAGGCACAGTGGTAATCCCTGGGAGACACACACACACACAACACACAACACACAACACAATGCTCTAAGGGGGTGAGAAGTGGGGAGCTCCTTGGGTTATTGATTACCCCATGAGCCATTCCTGTCGGGAGACACAGTTCTTAGACTAACAAGGAATCAATTAGCGTCTGGGGGACATGTCGTGGGTGGGTGTGCGTGTCGCGGTTTCCGTTAGCCGGTAATAGCCGGCTTATGGCCAATAAATATTTTTTAAGCTGATAAATAAAATTTGTACCGGCCAATTGTCTGGGAGAGGGGAAAAAATCCCATAGCAAGATTATGCCTTTTAGCATAATCCATCAATTTCCATTGATGGAAATGCCAGTTGATGTAAATACATTTGACCAGTCATGCTTATTGGTCTATGGGTTAATTTCCCTAATTTTGTGGAAGTAAATTGGCATGTGTATATTTTTGTTAGTCGTTATGATTCTTATTTATCACACATGCACAGCATACAGAGTCTAGCGTACAGAGCCTAGCGTACAGAGCTTAGCGTACAGAGCCTAGCGTACAGAGCCTAGCGTACAGAGCCTAGCGTACAGAGCCTAGCGTACAGAGCCTAGCGTACAGAGCCTAGTTTAAGCCGAACATCTTTGACAGCATGAGACCTGCTGCTACGGCTCCTCAAATCAAATCAAATCAAATGTTATTTGTCACATACACATGGTTAGAAGATGTTAATGCGAGTGTAGCGAAATGCTTGTGCTTCTAGTTCCGGCAATGCAGTAATAACCAACAAGTAATCTAGCTAACAATTCCAAAACTACTACCTTATAGACACAAGTGTAAAGGGATAAAGAATATGTACATAAAGATATATGAATGAGTGATGGTACAGAGCGGCATAGGCAAGATACAGTAGATGGTATTGAGTGCAGTATATACATATGAGATGAGTATGTAAACAAAGTGGCATAGTTAAAGTGGCTAGTGATACATGTATTACATAAAGATGCAGTAGATGAAATAGAGTACAGTATATACATATACATATGAGATGAATAATGTAGGGTATGTAAACATTATATTAGGTAGCATTGTTTAAAGTGGCTAGTGATATATTTTACATAATTTCCCATCAATTCCCATTATTAAAGTGGCTGGAGTTGAGTCAGTGTGTTGGCAGCAGCCACTCAATGTTAGTGGTGGCTGTTTAACAGTCTGATGGCCTTGAGATAGAAGCTGTTTTTCAGTCTCTCGGTCCCAGCTTTGATGCACCTGTACTGACCTCGCCTTCTGGATGATAGCGGGGTGAACAGGCAGTGGCTCGGGTGGTTGTTGTCCTTGATGATCTTTATGGCCTTCCTGTGACATCGGGTGGTGTAGGTGTCCTGGAGGGCACGTAGTTTGCCCCCGGTGATGCGCTGTGCATACCTCACTACCCTCTAGAGAGCCTCTCCACTACTGTTCCATGTGGATAGGAGGATGCTCCCTCTGCTGTTTCCTGAAGTCCACAATCATCTCCTTAGTTTTGTTGACGTTGAGTGTGAGGTTATTTTCCTGACACCACACTCCGAGGGCCCTCACCTCCTCCCTGTAGGCCGTCTCGTCGTTGTTGGTAATCAAGCCTACCACTGTTGTGTCGTCCGCAAACTTGATGATTGATTTGGAGGCGTGCGTGGCCACGCAGTCGTGGGTGAACAGGGAGTACAGGAGAGGGCTCAGAACGCACCCTTGTGGGGCCCCAGTGTTGAGGATCAGCGGGGTGGAAATGTTGTTGCCTACCCTCAGCACCTGGGGGCGGCCCGTCAGGAAGTCCAGTACACAGTTGCACAGGGCGGGGTCGAGACCCAGGGTCTCAAGCTTGATGACGAACTTGGAGGGCACTATGGTGTTAAATGCCGAGCTGTAGTCGATGAACAGCATTCTCACATAGGCATTCCTCTTGTCCAGATGGGTTAGGGCAGTGTGCAGTGTGGTTGAGATTGCATCGTCTGTGGACCTATTTGGGCGGTAAGCAAATTGGAGTGGGTCTAGGGTGTCAGGTAGGGTGGAGGTGATATGGTCCTTGACTAGTCTCTCAAAGCACTTCATGATGACGGAAGTGAGTGCTACGGGGCGGTAGTCGTTTAGCTCATTTACCTTAGATTTCTTGGGAACAGGAACAATGGTGGCCCTCTTGAACCATGTGGGAACAACAGACTGGGATAGGGATTGATTGAATATGTCCGTAAACACACCAGCCAGCTGGTCTGCGCATGCTCTGAGGGCGCGGCTGGGGATGCCGTCTGGGCCTGCAGCCTTGCGAGGTTTGACACGTTTATATGTTTTCCTCACATCGGCTGCAGTGAAGGAGAGTCCGCATGTTTTAGTTGCAGGCCGTGTCAGTGGCACTGTATTGTCCTCAAAGCGGGCAAAAAAGTTATTTTGTTTGCCTGGGAGCAAGACATCCTGGTCCGTGACTGGGCTGGTTTTCTTTTTGTAATCCGTGATAGACTGTAGACCCTGCCACATACCTCTTGTGTCTGAGCCGTTGAATTGAGATTCTACTTTGTCTCTATACTGACGCTTAGCTTGTTTGATTGCCTTCCGGAGGGAATAGTTACACTGTTTGTATTCGGTCATGTTTCCGGTCACCTTGCCCTGATTAAAAGCAGTGGTTCGGGCTTTCAGTTTCACGCGAATGCTGCCATCAATCCACAGTTTCTGGTTTGGGAATGTTTTAAGCGTTGCTATGGGAACGACATCTTCAACGCACGTTCTAATGAACTCGCTCACCGAATCAGCGTATTCGTCAATGTTGTTGTCTGACGCAATACGAAACATATCCCAGTCCACGTGATGGAAGCAGTCTTGGAGTGTGGAATCAGATTGGTCGGACCAGCGTTGAACAGACCTCAGTGCGGGAGCTTCTTGTTTTAGTTTCTGTCTGTAGGCAGGGATCAACAAAATGGAGTCGTGGTCAGCTTTTCCGAAAGGAGGGCGGGGCAGGGCCTTATATGCGTCGCGGAAGTTAGAATAGCAGTGATCCAATGTTTTTCCAGCCCTGGTTGCGCAATCGATATGCTGATAAAATTTAGGGAGTCTTGTTTTCAGATTAGCCTTGTTAAAATCCCCAGCTACAATGAATGCAGCCTCCGGATAAATGGATTCCAGTTTGCAAAGAGTCAAATAAAGTTTGTTCAGAGCCATCAATGTGTCTGCTTGGGGGGGAATATATACGGCTGTGATTATAATCGAAGAGAATTCCCTTGGTAGATAATGCGGTCGACATTTGATTTTGAGGAATTCTAAATCAGCTGAACAGAAGGACTTGAGTACCTGTATGTTGTTATGATCACACCACGTCACGTTAACCATGAAGCATACGCCCCCGCCCCTCTTCTTACCAGAAAGATGTTTGTTTCTGTCTGCGCGATGCGTGGAGAAACCAGTTGGCTGCACCGACTCCGATAGCGTCTCTCCAGTGAGCCATGTTTCCGTGAAGCAAAGAACGTTACAGTCTCTGATGTCCCTCTGGAATGCTACCCTTGCTCGGATTTCATCAACCTTGTTGTCAAGAGACTGGACATTGGCGAGAAGAATGCTAGGGAGTGGTGTGCGATGTGCCCGTCTCCGGAGTCTGACCAGAAGACCGCTTCGTTTCCCTCTTTTACGACGTCTTTGTTTTGGGTCGCAAGCTGGGATCCATTCCGTTGTCCTGGGTGAAAGGCAGAACACAGGATCCGCTTCGCGAAAGTCATATTCTTGGTCGTACTGATGGTGAATTGACGCTGCTCTTATGTTCAGTAGTTCTTCTCGACTGTATGTAATGAAACCTAAGATGACCTGGGGTACTAATGTAAGAAATAACACGTAAAAAAAACAAAAAACTACATAGTTTCCTAGGAACGCGAAGCGAGGCGGTCATCTCTGTCGGCGCCGCTCCTGGTGCTGCTGGAGGGAAATGTGCTTTTATAAGCCCAATCATTGCGCAACAATTCTAACTGAAATCTTGTGTTAAAAACAATTGTGATAGCATGATAAAAAATAACTACTATTTTTATTTCTCAACTGGTATTGGAAGTACACTTCCCATTCTCCATTCTAAGTGCCTATAATGGCAGGTAGGCTTCAGTGCTACCTGCTACCTTGAACCGTTTAGAAATCACAGCACTTTTTGTACATAGTCCCTTCATTTTAGGGGACAACAAGTATTGGGACAAATTCACTTATGTGTATTAAAGTAGTCCCATATTCCTAGCACGCAATGATTACATTATTTACCATTCATTTGTAAACGGTTCACCTGCCGGGCGCAATGCACGCTGACATGGTCACCAGGTGTACAGTGTTTAATCCAACACATTGTTCCGGTTGGCTTCCGGGTTAAGCGGGCATTGTGTCAAGAAGCATTGTGGCTTGGCTGGGTTGTGTTTCGGAGGATGCACGGCTCTCGACCTTCGCCTCTCGCTAGTCAGTTCGGGAGTGGCAGTGATGGGACAAGACTGTAAAAATACCACGAAATTGGGGAGAAAAATTCTCAAATGTCCAGTAAATGAAAATGCTGCCAGTCAAATGTCCGGTGGCACATTTTCCTAATGGAAACCCTGGAGTGTGGGTGTGTGTGCTACTGTAGAAGGAAATTTGGTGTTGTTTTTGTTAGCATACACATACTACACAGTATTCTTTGCCTGTGTGTGTGTCAAATGGCATTTGTGACTGGTTGTCTGTCTTGTGTGTCTCCACAGTATTGGCTCTCTGATGAGGCGTGTGTTTGTGATGCGGACTGTCAGTATGGTGTTCCAGAGCTCCCTCCTGACCGTGCTGGAACCTTCCCCGCTCATGAAAGGTGAGAGAAGACCAGACTGCACTCTGACCACAACTTGACTGGGCAGCATTGACCCCGTTTACATGCGTATTCCGGATAGTATTCCGGATAGTATTCCGGATAGTATTCCGGATAGTATTCCGGATAGTATTCCGGATAGTATTCCGGATAGTAGCTCATATCCCACTTAAGGTCTTGTTCAGGATAAGCTGTTTACATGCACCTTTGATATCCCGCTCACGAATATCCCGGTTTCCATGAATAAACTGAATTCCTCATATTCCTCATTTTAAATTCATATGGGTGAAATGGAATAGTAACTGAAATCTGGACACTGACTGTAGGCCTGTAACCTCTCACATGTAGAGTAATAAAATATTAACTCTGCAGAATTATGCATTTCTTGCAGTAAAATTAGACAACAAATGTTAATTTTGTGTCTGGAAGAGGAGTGGAAAAGTCTGATTTCTTTCTTTCAGCATCATTTGAGAAAATGTGAATGTGTGTAATGTTTTGTCTTTGACACTGTTATGCAAGCGGACAGTATTTCAACCACATAAAATATGCAGACGAACTGAAGTCTTATCAGAAACTTGTTTAGTCATTTTCTCAGCTTTTCCTTTCCTTAAAACCGGTCAAACTGATTGGTCCGGTGCAGAATGTCCAAATGCAATCTTTCCACTGTGTTGGAGTTATTGTGTTTTCTCCCCGGTTCCTAAACCAAACAACTTTACTGGTGTTAACTAGATTAATGCATTCATTCTATTGATATAAGAGATTATTCTGGTGGGCACTACTTTATTTAGTGTTCTGGGGCAACAAGTTATGACAGAAGCAAAGCTGCATGTAGGCTATCAAACTACGGTTTACAAACAAATGGCCTACCAAATGTCGGAAATTTTAAGCAGAAGCTTGATTTAAAATATAGTAAATGAATTATAGTAGGCAAAATTATTATGGAATTATTAATGGTGGATGGAACTGCGCAGGTAGCCTACTTTGTTCAGTGATTTGTTTGATAATCAGATAAAAAGATCATCACACACCACCATAGAATGCACAACACCATAGAATGCACAACACCATAGAATGCACAACACCATAGAATGCACAACACCATAGAATGCACAACACCATAGAATGCACAACACCATAGAATGCACAACACCCATGATTTGCACAACGGAGCCTGAAAAACAACAGTAAATGGCATAAGATGTTTACATACCACAGTATCCCATCAGCATATCCCAGGCATCTTATCTGGGTTTCTTATGACCATGATACAAGATTTTTGCGGTTATTGTATATGGGATAATGTCATCTGATCACTAACCATGGACATACATCATTGACTCTAACCAGCATGTCCTTTCCACTGATCTAGACCTGTACGCGTCTCTAGTCCCCCACAAGCCACATCTGTTTGTCTACCCGTAGCTCAATATCTTTCTTTCACCTTGCACAAAGTGGGAGCAGGAGGCAGTTGAATGTGTGACTCTGATGAATGAAGGCAGGCACCTCTATGTGACCTTACTGACTCACACAGGTAGTCAAGACTATTATGAACAAACCCACTGGGCTCGCAGATCCATCCGCTTTGCTACACATGATGGACTTTACTGGATACCCATCGTATGCATCTACAACGGCCACACTCTAACTTCCTGACCCCATAGCGAAACAAATAACACGTTGTGTCTTATGTTACCCATCCACATTCAGGCCTATACATATAACATTTAGTCACGTGTAACCTATCCACATTTAGGCCTATACAAAAAACATTTAGTCACGTGTAACCCATCCACATTTAGGCCTATACAAAAAACATTTAGTCACGTGTAACCCATCCACATTCAGGCCTATACAAAAAACATTTAGTCACGTGTAACCCATCCACATTCAGGCCTATACAAAGAATATTTAGTCACGTGTTACCCATCCACATTTAGGCCTATACAAAAAACATTTAGTCACGTGTAACCCATCCACATTTAGGCCTATACAAAAAACATTTAGTCACGTGTAACCCATCCACATTCAGGCCTATACAAAAAACATTTAGTCACATGTAACCCATCCACATTTAGGCCTATACAAAAAAATATTTTGTCACGTGTAACCTATCCACATTTAGGCCTATACAAAAAACATTTAGTCATGTGTAACCCATCCACATTTAGGCCTATACAAAAAACATTTAGTCACGTGTAACCCATCCACATTTAGGCCTATACAAAAAACATTTTGTCACGTGTAACCTATCCACATTTAGGCCTATACAAAAAACATTTAGTCACGTGTAACCCATCCACATTTAGGCCTATACAAAAAACATTTAGTCACATTTTGGCTGTGCTTAGCTCTATTACGTTTATTTTTATCCTAAAAAAACTCTCTATTCCTTGCCGATGACAATCATACCCATAACATGATGCAGCCACCGCCATGTTTGAAAATATGAAGAGTGATACTCAGTGATGTGTTGTGTTGGATTTGTTCCAAACATAGTGCTTTGTATTCAGGACTTAAAGTTCATTACTTTGACAAAAACAAATTGCAAATGTACCTTATTGCAAACAGGATGCATTGTTTTGAAATATTTGTATTCCTTCTGTCATTTAGGTTAGTATTGTGGAGTAACTACAATGTTGTTGATCCATCCTCAGTTTTCTCCTACCACAGCCATTTAACTCTGTAACTGTTTTAAAGTCACCATTGGCCACATGGTGAAATCCCTGAGCAGTTTCCTTCCTCTCCAGCAACTGAGTTTAGAAGGACGCCTGTATCTTTGTAGTGACTGGGTGTATTGATACACCATCCAAAGTGTAATTAATAACTTCACCATGCTCAAAGCAATATCAAATATCTGCTTTGTATCTACTAATAGCTGCCCTTCTTTGTGAGGAATTGGAAAACCTCCCTGGTCTATGTGTTTGAAATTCACTGCTCGACTGAGGGACTACAGATAATTGTATGTGTGGGGCACAGAGATGAGGTAGTCATAAAAAAAACGATGTTAAGCACTATTATTGCATACAGAGGGAGTCCATGCAACTTATTGTGACTTGTTAAGCACATTTTTACTCCTGAACGTATTTAGGCTTTCCATAACAAAGGGGTTGAACATGTATTGACTCAAGACATTTCAGCTTTTCATTTTTTATTCATTTGTAAACATTTCAAAAAACATAATTCCACTTTGACATTATTGAGTATTGTGTGTGACACAACATCTCAATTTAAGCAATTTTAAACTTGGGCTGTAACACAACAAAATGTGGAAAAGGTCAAGGGGTGTGAATACTTTCTGAAGGCACTGTATGTGGTGGAAGAAGAGGTGCGTGAAGACGTCCGTTTACAGCGCTTTGAGCATCTCTCACAAACATCCCATTTTAATCTCATGACTAAATTGAAGGAAAGCTGAAAGCAGAACAGAAGCTTTCTCAGTGACCTGTTTGAACCTATGTTGAGCTGTTCACTCTGGGAACCTCTGGAAGTGGAGGCCTCCCTCTTTAGAGCAGGAACAATGATGTCAAAGATTAAAAAATGTTTTGCTGTAAAATTCTCAATATTACATGAGTGCTCCATTTTCTCACTCTGATAAGCTGAGTTAGTGTCTCGCTCTCTGAATCCTGTGAAATGGAGAAGTCTTAAAACTCGACATCTCCGGTGAATAATTCAGCGTCAGTGGGAGCTGTGAGACACTCTGTGTCGCCTGTGTTCTGCTGTCTTCAGAGAGGGAACAACTTGTTTGGGGGAACGCGAGGAGACAGCACCCCCCTCACTTCCACCTTTGTTGTCTCGGTTCAGCGACAGATCAGGCTCCACTGATATACGCTGTGCCACTGAGCTCTCCTTCTCACACCATCCAGTAGGGACTCTGAGTGAAAAGAAAGAGGCACATTTAGATAACACCACTTTAAGACAGGAACGCAGCAATGTCACTAGTTCAAATACCTGAGTCGACAAGGTGAAATATCTGTCAATGCGCCCTTGAGCAAGGCACTTAACCCCTAATTGTTCCAGGGTCGCTGTTGATAATGGCCTTGACCCCACTCTCCAAGGGTCTCAGGGAGAGTGGGAAGTGCAAAAATCACATTCCCAATTCACACGTGTGAAATTGGACAAATGTAAGCACCCATAATGTTTTTCAATATTGTGTTGAGACAGTGTCAAGGCTGTTACTGTGTTTGCCCCTCAGGTATGGCCGTGTTGAGTTTGAGCATTCAGCACTTCCTGGGAGGCCTCATCACAACGCTCACTTTCACAACCATGATGCACTGCACACAGAGAGCGGAGGAGAGTGTACAGGTAAGAGTCACCCTCTACACACCTGTCAACCTAGAACATTGTTTCCTATGGCAAAGTCAGGTCCTTTATGTGAGAAACACGTATTAAAGACAGACATCTGCATTTTTTTCAGTGATATTAAATAATAAGTCGGAAGTTTACATACACTTAGGTTGGAATTATTAAAACTATTTTTTTTACCACTCCACAAATTTCTTGTTAACAAACTATAGCTTTGGCAAGTCGGTTAGGACATCTACTTTGTGCTTGACACAAGTCATTTTTCCAACAATTGTTTACAGACAGATTATTTCACTTATAATTCACTGTATCACAATTCCAGTGGGTCACAAGTTTACATACACTAAGTTGACTGTGCCTTTAAACAGCTTGGAAAATTCCAGAACATGATGTTATGGCTTTAGAAGCTTCTGATAGGTGAATTGACATAATTGGAGGTGTACCTGTGGATGTATTTCAAGGCCTATCTTCAAACTTAGTGCCTTTTTGCTTGACATCATGGGAAAATCAAAAGAAATCAGCCAAGACCCCAGAAAAAAAATTGGAGACCTCCACAAGTCTGGTCCAAGCGCCTGAAGTTACCACATTGATCTGTACAAAAAATAGTACGCAGGTATAAACACCATGGGACCACGCAGCCGTCATACCTGTCATCTGTCTCCTAGAGATGAACGTACTTTGGTGCGAAAAGTTCAAATCAATCCCAGAACAACATCAAAGGACCTTGTGAAGATGCTGGAGGAAACAGGTACAAAAGTATCTATATCCACAGTAAAATGAGTCCTATATCGACATAACCTGAGAGGCCGCTCAGCAAGGAAGAAGCCACTGCTCCAAAACTGCCATAAAAAAGCCAGACTAAGGTTTGCAACTGCACATGAGGTCAAAGATCATACTTTCTGGAGAAATGTCCTCTGGTCTGATGAAACAAAAATTTAACTGTTTGGCCATAATGACCATCGTTATGTTTGGAGGAAAAAGGGGGAGGCTGGCAAGCCGAAGAACACCATCCCAACCGTGAAGCAATGGGGTGGCAGTATCTTGTTGTGGGGGTGCTTTGCTGCAGGAGGGACTGGTCCACTTCACAAAATAGATGGCATCATGAGGTAGGAAAATTATGTGGATATATTGAAGCAACATCTCAAGACATCAGTCAGGAAGTTAAAGCATGGTCGCAAATGGGTCTTCCAAATGGACAATGACCCCAAGCATACTTACAAAGTTGTGGCAAAATGGCTTAAGGACAACAAAGTCAAGGTATTGGAGTGGCCATCACAAAGCCCTGACCTCAATCCTATAGAAAATGTGTGGACAGAACTGAAAAAGCCTGTGAGAGCAAGGAGGCCTACAAACCTGACTCAGTTTCACCAGCTCAGGAGGAATGGAACAAAATTCACCCAACTTATTGTGGGAAGCTTGTGGAAGGCTACCTGAAACGTTTGACCCAAATTAAATAATTTAAAAGCAATGCTACCAAATACAAATTGAGTGAATGTAAACTTCTGACCCACTGGGAATGTGATGAAATAAATAAAAGCTGAAATAAATCATTCTCTCTACTATTATTCTGACATTTCACATTCTTAAAATAAATTGGTGATCCTAACTGACATAAGATAGGGACTTTTTACTAGGATTAAATGTCAGGAATTGTGAAAAACAGAGTTTAAATGTATTTGGCTAAGGTGTATGTTTTCTTCCGACTTCAACTGTATACCCCTTGATTTTGGTGAATGTGACTGAGATAAGTACAAATGTCTAACATCATCAGTACATTGGGGCGGCAGGTAGCCTAGTGGTTAGTGTGTTGCACTAGTAAACGAAAAGTTGCAAGACCAAATCCCAGAGCTGACAAGGTAAAAATCTGTCGTTCTGCCCCTGAACAAGGCAGTTAACCAACTGTTCCTAGGCCGTCAGTGAAAATAAGATTTTGTTCTTAACTGACGTGCCTCGTTAAATAAAGATAAAATTACGTTGAGATGTGTCAGAAATCAAGTGTTATTTGTCATGGGGATGCATTTGCTCAGTTGTTAACATTTTTGCCTGTGGCCCAATCTTTGAGGCTATGCACACATTTACGGTGTGAGGCTCTCATCCTTTTGCCTCCACTTGGAGGAGATGATTTTTATATAAGAAGACAGAATTCTCTGAAACCCGGTGGCCTCTGAAATGGTCTGTTATGTTAGCGAGCAAAACGGAAACTCCTGGAGTTAGATTATATCCTACGATGTCAACAGCCAGGACAGGTAGCCCTCCTCACAGCAACAACACCCACCCCTGAGCTGGGACTAACAAGGCCATTTTCTTCTCCTAGCTAACTCTCTCTCCCCTTTTACATATCTATATTTCCCTCTCTCTACCCCTCTTCTTTGACATAAATTATTTTGTCCTGTTTAAACTGGGCCATCGCTGCCTGGAGGTGTTCTGTTCGCAGCCTCTCAATCGTCACTCAATCAATTCTGAAGGGGACGAGTTACCACAGTTCTAACAAAGAGTCGTTGACTAGGAAAACTACGCCAAGGAGGATACAGGGCTGTATCTGGGCAATTAAGGAAGAAAAACCTAATGAAACAAAGCTAATAACCTCTGGGGTTAATTTGAAATGTTCTCATGACAGTGACACATATTACACCTTTTTAAGGTCATATCCAGTGACAGAAAGCTGATACCGTGAGTGCTTGTCGATGACCCAGGAGAGACAAACTGAATCCTTTTTACAAGTTAGCCCGAATAAAAGGTCTTGACTTAACTCAGATCTAGAGGGGCTCAGACTGTGTGTGACCAGCTGAACCCAGAAATGATATCTAGAGGGGGATCTAGAGGGGCTCAGACTGTGTGTGACACGCTGAACCCAGAAATGATATCTAGAGGGGGATCTAGAGGGGCTCAGACTGTGTGTAACCAGCTGAACCCAGAAATGAGATCTAGAGGGGGATCTACAGGCACTCAGACTGTGTGTAACCAGCTGAACCCAGAAATGAGATCTAGAGGGGGATCTACAGGCACTCAGACTGTGTGTAACCAGCTGAACCCAGAAATGTGATCTAGAGGGGGATCTAGAGGGGCTCAGACTGTGTTAACCAGCTGAACCCAGAAATGAGATCTAGAGGGGGATCTACAGGCACTCAGACTGTGTGTAACCAGCTGAACCCAGAAATGTGATCTAGAGGGGGATCTAGAGGGGCTCAGACTGTGTTAACCAGCTGAACCCAGAAATGTGCTCAAAACGGAGACCCAGCAAAGATGCCTGGGAAATGTCTCCTTTGCAGCTCACCTATGTTGTTGCCGGTGACATTTGTCTGAGTCAGGTAACTGGCTAAATTACAATTAGCCACACAGGAGCTATGTTACATGGCGTCAAAGGCACAACTAAGGAAGACCTTGTCGCCTTTTCACAGCCCCAAAGTTCTAATGATCTAAGTCATCTGCTCACCATGATCACTCCTCCCCTTATTAAGATCCATCTCACTTTGATCATGTGGATTTAGGGATAGCCAGAACTGTACTGATAACTATGCATGCCATAGCGGATGTCTTAGTGGTTTCTGCTGAAATAAATCCATTCAGTTAAGAGGTTAGCAGTTTACATTGTTTCATTTGTAGAGTCTTTATGTCATACACCTGAGTGTATGGAACAGGGTTGCCATTGTGTGAACATTTAGGTGTCAGTGGAGGGTGGAGACCCATGGAGATGCGTTGGCTATGTTGCCTTGTTGTGTTTCTGTGGGCCTGAGAGTTGGAGTCTGGGATGTTAGGTAATCTGTGTAGGTGTGGTGTGGCCTCTAGTTTTTCTCTCTCTGAGCTCGTCCCTACCTAACCCTCTCCTCTTCTCTCTACAGGCCACCCACTACAGTTTCCTGTCCACTCTGGAGGTACTGGGGAAGCTGATGTTCGGTGCCCTGGCAGGGGGCCTGGTGGACTGGGTGGGTTTCCCCACTGCCTTCCTCTTTTTCCTGGTCCTCTCTGCCGGAACAGCCCTCCACATCTGGAAGGCCACAGACACAGGGGCCCTCAGGGAACAGCCCAAGTGATCAGCTTTTTGTTCTAGCCCTTACTAACACATCAGATCAAGCTACTCAAAGGGTCGATAATCAGTTGACTCGTTGAACAAGCTGTGTGAGTGTAGGGTTGGAACAAAAACCTCCACACCCTATAGGTGTCCAGGACTAGGGATGGTGATCACTGAGATTGAGGAGGAGGAGGAAGTAGTGTGTTGCATGAGTGCGAAGCAAATTCTGTCGTACGTCGGCGTCCTAGAAAAACTCTGTATCTCAATTTTTTTAAACATAAATTGAAAGTTTCACAGAACATTCCACTCCATGTTCTGTGAAAGATTAATGAATCTAGTACTATTATAAGTAATTCAAAAAGCCATGTGAATTCCCATTAATATATGGCAACAACAACATTGTTTCAGATTCCTCAAAAGTAAACTTTTTTATACAAGATTTTTCCAGGACACTGATTAGTAGCTATATTGAGTTGGGGGATTGGATCAGTAGCATAAGGGATAGGGAGGACAATACATGGGAAAACTGTTGAGGGTTTGTTGGAGGACATACAGTACTATCTGAGCCATTTTCATATTTGCCAAGGCTGCAGTAAAATGTAGTCCAGCAGTTATACTTAGTCATTGATTAGCCTGCGATGAAGGTTATATATGTCATATCGGTTTCCTTTTTGAACTTGTTCTGTGGTGACGTTTATGAATGAATCCCTACTACCTCTTATCAACACTGTAAGATACGCAGAAGAGTCTAGTGAGCAGTAGAATACAACATTTGCTAGCTAGTGTGCAATTTTGATTAGAATTTTGAACCATTACTCTGCTAGCCTAGGTTAGTTGTTAGCGCAATTAGAGAACCAGGTCAGATTTTATTTATATAGTTTGGATTTTCCATCTGTAGATGCTCTACAGATGGTCATACTATCAACAAACTATCTGTTGATAAGCAACTGCTTGCTATGGTTATTGTTAGGTTTAGGGTTAAGGTTAGGGTACGTTCTAAGCTTAGGGTTATTATTAAGTTTAGGGTTACAGCTAGGGTTAGTAGATAGTTAGTTGAAATGTTACTCAATGGTCTATCTCTACAGATGGACTATCCAAATAAAGTATTACAGAGAACAGCACTGTAGCCTTACATTTTGTATGGGGGTTAGTTTTACAAGATTGGCAAAAAAAAATATGAAAAAACAATATTTATATGTAATTTTACATAGATGCTGGTTGATTTACTACCTGATGATATTGTTTGTTTGAGTTGTTAAGTAATGTGTTGAATACCATCTGGCTTTTGTTTACCGTATCACACATTGTGATGGCTGAATTACAATACAACAGATAGTCACAGGGATGACAATCACAGGGGACAAGTCAAAGGGATGACAGTTCAGAGGTGGCATAGTGACACTAGGCCTAGGCAGTTTCAGATAGAACCAGAGCAGCCATGTTATGAACTGTCATGATCAGCAAGGTCACTTTGACCAATACAGCCAAGTCCACGCTAATGTAAAGCACCTGTTGCAAAGCACACCCCTGCCTCTGACACATGCTGAGAGATTGTCATAAAATAAAGCTGCTACCCAAATGTCATATCCTGTAATAATCCTCTACCTGAACGTACCTGTTTTTAATACTGTCACTTTGGCATCAGTCTAAAAAAGAATCATAGTAAGCACCTGTACATTTGAAAGATAGAAGCATAAAGTTAATATATCATACAAATTATATCCAGCTGACTGAATAAGATTTAGGCTTGCCATTGTTGGGGACATTACACCATGCCAAATCTTGGGACACAATTATGTCTTCCTCACACACGTCTATCATATATCAGGATCCTCCTGATAACCATAGCTCTTTGTGTGTGTGTGTGTGTGTGCGTGTGCGTGTGCGTGTGTGTGTGAAAGACTCCATCTCTCTCCTATACCTCTCCCCTTGCTCCATGCAATACACCCACCACATTCTAGCTACAGCATTGATATTTCTCAGAAATCACAGGTGGTATTGGCATTTTCAACACACATTGATCAGGTTTGGTTCTCTGTCGGGGATTCAAAACACAGGTGTTTGGAACAATGACTACATGAATGACCATTTAATCAATAGACCCATTTAAATTCTAACGAAACATCGAGCGATGATGTCGCTACATGTGCAATGTTCAGTTTTTCTGCAGTACAGCACTGTTGAGTATTACATTGCCTAATTTGTCTGTTTCAAGTCAGTTGTAGTCCGTGTATTTGCTACAGGTGTTATGTACCAGATTAGGGAAAACACTAGTCTTCATCTGTACAATAGGTAACCTGGCAGAAAATCCAGATAACCCCTACCAGCCCAATGTTTTCCCCCTTGCCAGTTAAAAGGGCATAGCGTAACACACTTCCCAGATCATTTAGTATTTGGTTATGGAAAATGATACATACAACAAAGATAAATGACACGAAGATACATATTCATTCGACTCCCTTGAATGTGAGACAGAGTATCCTGATGAATCACTTCAGTTCAATCAATCATACAAAGGCAGTTAACCCCTTCAAGTCCCTGGCCCCTTGTCTTCTCAGAGTTGTGGATTTGCTACAGCACTGGCTGATGGACAGACATGTAATCATGGCATCGTTAGAGAGGGCTTTTCACAACACCCTGAACACTGTGATGCGGCCCTCAGCCAACGTGTCACGACAGGTTGTCTATGAGACACAGAGGGGGTTATGGGATGGAGTTGTAGTAGAGGGCAGAGGAATGAAGGGATGGGGAGGTGGGGTGCAGAGAGGGGTGGTTTGAAACATGGGGCGTCTTCTGCTATGGCCCTAATGGCTCAAACGAGGCTGTGAGAGAATAGGGTTGAGGCCAGGGATGGGGGCGAGAGGGGCCCACGACCCACTGTGAAGTGACTCAAGCACAACACCATATGAGCTGGCAGCCTGTCACATCTCCACCCATCAGAAAGGACTCTATAGGAACCTCTCTATTGGACTTTTCCCTACAGACCAGCTTCTATCACGTTATACAGTAGTACTTCACTATACAAACTAACTCCCATTACCAAACACATCACCATAGACAGTTAAGATAACTAGGCGTTTGGTTTTACATACGCCATTGACCTAAGATGACATAACCCTCGTGGCCAGGTAGGCTCTAGCAGATCAGTAGGTGGTGTCTGCTACAGGTGTGGATGGATAGTCACTCATCATGGGCAGGAATGTGAGGTGTTTTCAATTATGGACAGCAGTGTCCGCAAAGAGCAGTGAAAAAGGGAAAAACGGTTTACTTTTTATTTATTTTACCAGGCAAGTCAGTTAAGAACAAATTCTTATTTTCAATGACGGCCTGGGAACAGTTAACTGCCTGTTCAGGGGCAGAACGACAGATTTGTACCTTGTCAGCTCGGGGGTTTGAACTCGCAACCTTCCGGTTACTAGTCCAACGCTCTAACCACTAGGCTACCCTGCCGCCCCAAATGACATCACTAATGTCTACAGATTTATCAAAACAAACAAATATGTAGGTAACTCTTAAAAAGACATTGACACAGGCGATCCTCGTTACCTTGATACCTATTTTAAAAATGTTATTAACAATGTTAATTTGGACGCAGTAATTGCAGTGTTTCCTCTAAATATCTACAGTTGAACTACAAAATGACGGCACTACTGCAGTTACAAACGTGAGGATGCAGTAATTATAAAATGTTAACTGATCGTTTGCTTCTGGACATGGGGAGGTGTGCCCCTTATTCTGTCCAATGAGGTATTTTCTGAAAATATACGTGTCCATTAAAGGGGCCATCTGGGATTCAAACAACAACAAAGAGGTTACCCCACCACTGGAAACATGTATCCACTTTCCAATTCCTAGACAGAGACATGCAAGGACTGACCATCCACAGCGGTGGAATGTTGCGTTTGGCGAGCCACCATCGTCCTGACTGCCTCTGCAATCTCAGTCTTATCTTCTTTGATTTTAACTGCCAGTGAAAGTTATTTCGCTTTATCTCTGATTCAGTCTTGTTACTCAGAGCAATAGATCTTCTCACAACAACCCCGCTGAGAACTGATCACTGGTCATTTTGTCTTCAGTAATGATTCTTATAACACTCAAGTGGCATATTCTTTCATCTATTTGATAGGCTATTAATAGATTTTGTTTTCATGAAGTCGATTAAGCCATAACACAAGATACCAAATTAATTGCTGATGAAATATGTAGACTATAGTGCATTTGGAAGGTATTCAGACCCTTGCACTTTTTCAACATTTTGTTATGTTACAGCCTTATTCTAAAAGTGATTTAAAAGACAAAAATCCTCATCAATCTACACACAATACCCCATAATCAATTTGAATTTTTTGCAAATATATTAAATATAAAAACTGAAATATGACATTTACGTAAGTATTCAGACCCTTTACTCAGTACTTTGTTGAAGCACCTTTGGCAGCGATTAAAGCCTCAAATCTTCTTGGGTATGAGGCGACAAGCTTGACACATCTATATTTGGGGAGATTCTACCATTCTTCTCTGCAGATCTCAAGCTCTGTCAGGTTGGATGGGGAGTGTCTCTGCACAGCTATTTTCAGGTCTCTCCAGAGATGTTCCATCCGGTTCAAGTCCGGGCTCTGGCTGGGCCACTTAAGGACATTCAGAGACTTGTCCTGAAGCCACTCCTGCGTTATCTTGGCTCTGTGCTTAGGGTTGTTGTCCTGTTGGAAGGTGAGCCTTCACCCCAGTCTGAGGTCTTGAGTGCTCTGGAGCAGGTTTTCATCATGGATCTCTCTGTACTTTGCTCCGTTCATCTTTTTCTCGATCCTGACTAGTCTCCCAGTCCCTGCCGCTGAAAAACATCCCCACAGCATGATGCTGCCACCACCATGCTTCACCGTAGCAATGGTGCCAGGTTTCCTCCAGACGTGACGCTTGGCAGTCAGGCCAAAGAGTTCAATCTTGGTTTCATCAGACCAGAGAATCTTGATTCTCATGGTCGGAGAGTCCTTTAGGTGCCTTTTGGCAAACTCTAAGCGGGCTGTCATGTGTCTTTTACTGCGGAGTGGTTTCCGTCTAGCCACTCTACCATAAAGGCCTGATTGGTGAAGTGCTGAGGAGATGGTTGTCCTTCTGGTAGGTTCTCCCATCTCCACAGAGGAACGCTGGAGCTCTGTCAGAGCGACCATCAGGTTCTTGGTCACCTCCCTGACCAAAGCCCTTCTCCCCCGATTGCTCAGTTTGGGCAAGCGGCCAGCTCTGGGAAGAGTCTGGATGTTTCCAAACTTCTTCCATTTAAGAATGAAGGAGAAATCTGTGTTTTGGGGGACCTTTAATGCTGCAGAAATGTTTTGGTACCCTTCCCCATATCTGTGCCTCAACACAATCCTGTCCCGGAGCTCTACGGATAATTCCTTCGACTTCATGGCTTGGTTTTTGGTCTGACATGCACTGGCAACTATGGGACCTTATATAGACAGGTGTCTGCCTTTCCAAATCATGTCCAAACAAGTTGTAGAAACATCTGAAAGATGACCAATCGAAACAGGATGCACATGAGCTCAATTTCGAGTCTCATAGCAAAGGGTCTGAATACTTATGTCAATAAGATATTTCTGTTTTTTATTCTTAATCTGCACAAAAAGAAATTGTTTTAACTGTTTTCACTGTCATTACGCTGTATTGTGTGTAGATTGATGAGGACATGTTCATTTATTCCATTTAGAATAAGGCTTTAACGTAACAAAATGTGGAAAAAAGGAAGAGGTCTGAATAATATCTGAATGCAATTGTTTCATGTCAGTTCATTGACCCGAAGCCAAGGTTATGGGGCGTCAAAAACCTGTTCTCAACTTACTTGAATTTTATATGGTATTGCGGTGAAACCTTTTGAGTTTAATTGAAACTGCTACATTTCTCAATTTATACTAATCAATTTAAGCCATTGGTGATTTTTAATGGGTGACAGGCAAATTCTTTCATTTCTTCTTTAGGTAATTGTCTTTTCCAATTTTGTAGCAGAGCCGCGATGAGTTGGTTATAATTTTGTATTAAGCATGCACCGCCATACACTGCTGTTAGTTGCTTGTGTGACATAATTTTACAGTTCTTGTTTACAATGTCCTTCATAAATATTAATCTTCCCGTAAATGGATAGGTTTTTCCATCTCCATGGTTTCAAAATTCTCTATATTTTGCTACATTTGATATGAAAGTTAATAGTTGCAAAATTTCTAAACTTTTCCAGGATATGTACATCAACTTCACCATCCACCCATTTAAATCGAGAGACCACATAGCAATTAACCCGTAATATAGTACACTTATCATAGTTGGGTTTTAGTCCAGAGAAAGTGGAGAAATGATCCAGTTCCTCAATGAGGCCCTTCAAGGTTAAGGACTCAAGAGAGAACTTGAATCATATGCGTACATTGATACTCTAATTCCTTAATTTTAGATGTGATTGTTATATTTAGATTTGATTGTTAAAGCTAACAATTCAATGGCCATAATAAATACTGTATGTATGGTGACGGAGGGCAACCTTGTTTTATGCCTCTTGACACTTCAAAGTTCTCAGATGTAGCCATTATCATTTTTTTATATAAATAATTGTTGTACATTACTTTTACCCATCTTGAGAGATTCTATAAAGATGAAAAAATCCAGGCACTTATAAACAGATTCTAGACATACTGTATCATAGTGTATCAAATGCTTTCTCAACATCTCCTATAAAGATTATACCTGGTTTCCCTGTATTCTCAAAGTTTCCCATTATTTCTAGTAGTTGTCTAATATTGTCTCCAATATATCTTCCTTTTAAGAATCCCGTCTGATCGTGATGAATAGTGTCCTGTGAGAGGGCAAGTGCCCCTGTGCCCCATATGGGCATGACGCCTCTGCTATCTCATTGGAATACTCATGCAGATTAGAGTACACCTCTAAAAATAGCTGACTGATTATGTTGGCAGGGAGTACAGATTCTATATTGAAATTACTTTTGTACAAATTAAATGACTATGGAATGTAGTGCTCTACTTGAATGCATATATTCCGCTAGTACACACGGTACAGATACCAGGGTCTGATTTCAAGTCTGAAGATTAAACTGAGAATCCCCGATATGATGGTGCCACGAGCAGCAGGATGAACTGAAGATATTGCAGATGAGTTCCATGCAAGACGCTGTTCTGCTCACACAGAGTATTTGCACATGTGCACTTCCCTCTGCTGCGGGTCAACGAAAGCCAAGAAGTTTAGCTTCTCACTCTTAGTTGTTGCGGAAGTTGCCCCGAATCTGCCGTTTACTTTGTGCATCACTATCTTTAAATTCCTCCAGTAATGTAACATATTTTAAACTAAACATGATCAGATATAATTTGAAGAAATCACTTGCTAGGCCTGTGCTACCAACATGAGGGTGAACAGTGTACAGGTCCTGTCACCATTGGCTAAGGAAGCCACCCTAGTGTGATTCTCCCAAGTCTGAAAGGTCTGTCTTCGATGACCTCCAAGGACCATTTGTCACTCACCAGAAGAGACATTGCATCACCTCGTGGTATTGCATCACCAGCCCGAGCTGGATAGGTTTACTAATTGAATTTAAATCATGTAGAAATTGGTGCTATCGTCATGTGACCTGTGCTTCATGTGCATCCGTCTGGTGAGAGCCAACTCGGAGGGAAGGGAAAATTCCACTGCTGCTACTGTATCTATCCATCACCTGCATCTGTTCTGTAACTAAGACAGGCCAGTCCCGGTGCCAGGATGAAGGGACTAAGGGGGCAGTTGAAATCGGCGAGGAGGCTACATTTTTGGGAGTTCTTCCATTGGAATTATGTTGAATTATACTTATAACACAATAAACATAAAGTTCAAATGCAGACACTCCGAGATCATTGAGTGCTTTTGAAGTGACAGGTTGGCGGGAAATCTGTAGCCCATCCCCGCTGAGCTGTATCAGTGTAAAATAGCTGCAGTCATAAGGACAAAGATTCAGCAGGAGGCAGGCAGGTAGAGGTGCTGATGAGTGTTGGATTTATTTACTCAGTGCTGGTGTTTCAAAGATGTCGGTAATACATATATATATATATTTAGAAATATATATATATATATATATACACACAAAGTTCTGACTTTAAAATGTCCACATTCAACAGAAAAAGCCTCTCATCAGGCAACACCTGTCTTAACCAATAATGAACAGGTGGGGTCTACCAGGCTCAGATACAGCCGCCCCTTGAGTTACCCAAAAGGGAACTAACTAGACTAGAACATCCCCAAATGGGCAATTAAATACATTTTGCCACACCTATTCTTGGCGTACAGGCCAGGGATGTCTATGCACACTAAAGGTTGCACGTTCACACAACATTAAACATGATAGAGAAACCGAACACATGTGAAGTTACTGTAAATCCCAACATATTCACCCATTCATTTAGAATGTTTGGTTTCGGGAATGTTGATCATTCATTAAATACCATTCTCTCCATACAAAATAAATAAATAAATGGACAGTAAACTGGTAGACCAAAAACCAAAAGTTCTTCATCACAAGTATTGCACCGTTTGTGTGCTCTTCAAACAATACGTCCACTTGGAAAATGAGAATGGTATGAATGTATATTATATTTAATGAATTATCAACATTCACAAAAACCAAACATTCTAAATGAATGGGTGAATATGTTGGGATTTACAGTAACTTCACATATTAATATGTATTTCACAGGGTATTGTCACACCCTGACCATTGTTTGCTTTGTATGTTGCTATGTTTTGGTTGGTCAGGGTGTGATCTGAGTGGGCATTCTATGATGTGTGTCTAGTTTGTCTGTTTCTGTGTTTGGCCTGATATGGTTCTCAATCAGAGGCAGGTGTTAGTCATTGTCTCTGATTGGGAACCATATTTAGGTAGCCTGTTTGGTGTTGGGTTTTGTGGGTGATTGTTTCCTGTCTTTGTGTTTGTTGCACCAGATAGGGCTGTTTCCTGTCTTTGTGTTTGCTGCACCAGATAGGGCTGTTTCCTGTCTTTGTGTTTGCTGCACCAGATAGGGCTGTTTCCTGTCTTTGTGTTTGTTGCACCAGATAGGGCTGTTTCCTGTCTTTGTGTTTGTTGCACCAGATAGGGCTGTTTCCTGTCTTTGTGTTTGTTGCACCAGATAGGGCTGTTTCCTGTCTTTGTGTTTGTTGCACCAGATAGGGCTGTTTCCTGTCTTTGTGTTTGTTGCACCAGATAGGGCTGTTTCCTGTCTTTGTGTTTGTTGCACCAGATAGGGCTGTTTCCTGTCTTTGTGTTTGTTGCACCAGATAGGGCTGTTTCCTGTCTTTGTGTTTGCTGCACCAGATAGGGCTGTTTCCTGTCTTTGTGTTTGTTGCACCAGATAGGGCTGTTTCCTGTCTTCGTGTTTGTTGCACCAGATAGGGCTGTTTCCTGTCTTTGTGTTTGCTGCACCAGATAGGGCTGTTTCCTGTCTTTGTGTTTGTTGCACCAGATAGGGCTGTTTTGGTTTTTCCATGTTTATTGTTTTGTATTATGTTCATGTTTTTTTTTTCTTATTAAAAAACATGAACTTCAACCACGCTGCGTTTTGATCCGCCTCTCCTTTGCAGGAAGAAAGCCGTTACAGGTATTGACAAACAATTGACACAATGAAACAAATAGTGCGCACAAATTGGTAGGAGTCGAGAGAGACGTGTCTATAGACTGTCTTCACCACACACCCCTCCCCTTATTCCGGTCTCAACATTTTAAATGATTCTCTAGGCACATTCCTCACACAATAAGCAGTAACCTCAAACATTGTCAGGAAGTAGCAGTGGTCATTTTGACTTCAACTGGAAGCATTACGGTTTAGTATTTCTGATTTAGAAGCACACACTACCCAAAGTAATGTACATGTGACAGCAAGGGAGAATGGCACATTCCAAAAGAGCACTGGGTCCATGATACATATTGACCAACATGGTATGTCCATTTGGTGAATGTAAAAGTTTCCCTGAGGCAGATTAACACTTTGCCCAGGTCCTAAACACTATCCACTAACCGTTTGATGCGAGGGCACAAACTTCCCCGTATGGGCCTTTGTTGAAGTACGTAAGGGAGCATTCTCCCCCAAACGATGCACAGTGGACACTGGGGGTTGTCTCCAGACCCCCCAGCAGTGAAACTTCTTCTGTGCCACTCCCAGGAACATTTTACAGTGCAATCATTTTCTCTCCAAGCCCCGGGAAAGGGTCAGAACACACCCTCTCCTCTCCAGGCTCTGGAGAGAGCTCGATCATAATCAATTCATTGTCAGTCAATGTTGGGATGAAAACTTCCCACACCATAGAGCACCCACCATTGGAACAGCAGAGGAGTAGGAAGGAGACAGTTCGGCCTCCAACACAACGTCTTCACCAGGGGCCGACTGGTAAACTTGACCCCAACATTTTAAATCAACATAAAATATTACAGGCGGAGGCATATCACCTTATTCACTTAGAAGCGTTTTTCCCGCTTTTTATGGAACCCCAAAGGAGTCATACCAAACCACCCCAGTGGCTTTCAATAGCCCCCCCCTACGCACACCGCAGCGCTGCTCTGTCCATTGTGCTGACACACCGTAGCGGAGATACAGATTTTGGGGGGGAACATTTTTACTGTTTTTATATAGTGACATAAAACTAAAACTGAGGAGGAACAAGTTTGAACTGAGGGGCTAAGTCCCCTTTAGCCCCCTCTTGGAGCCAGGTATGAGGCAGGCTCCAACCTTATACAACCCTATACATCCAGGTCAGCCGTTGTAGTTCTGGTTCTCAGTCAGAGTATCTGCTGTCTCAGCTCTATATGTAGAGTTAAGGTTTCCTAACTAAGAGCATGGGATCTATTGATTAGCGCATTGATTGTTCGCAAGCATAAGGTACCAGCCACAATGGCATTCTGCATTCTTAAAATGGTAGCGCTTTACATTACAGCATGGTAATAACATGGTAGTAGTGTGGTAACAAGTTCTAGTTACTCACTTTGAAGACATTCATTTGTCCATATCCCCCATAAAGCTGCAATATGTAACTTTTTGGGCAAGCCAACCAAATTCACATAGAAATGTGAGTTATAAATCTGTCATTCTCATTGAAAGCAAGTCTAAGAATCTGTAGATCTGTTCTGTGTGCCCTATTACTATGCTCCCCGTTCTTAAGTTTATATTTTGCATCTTTTCGTTTGGGTTTTGTATATCATCTCCAAACAGCTGAAAGTACAATATCTTTTCCTTTGGGTTTTGTATACCATCTTCAAACAGCTGAAAGTACAATATCTTTTCGTTTGGGTTTTGTATACCATCTTCCAACAGCTGAAAGTACAATATCTTTTACTTTGGGTTTTGTATACCATCTTCAAACAGCTGAAAGTACAATATCTTGGGTTATTGAAAATATATTTCACAGCTGTTTAGATGGTACAATGATTTTCTACACTATACTTGCTTGTTTTGCCACATAAACTGAAAGGTAAACTATAAGAATTTTAGCAACCAGGAAATGGCAGAGCAATTTCTGCATATTGCACCTTTCATTTCAGTATAATTATATTGTTTTTCAGAGTAATACACCTTATCAAGAGCCCTTAAAATCGTGTCAATTATATTGTAAGGTAAATGCGATACTTTTCTAGCTTTAGAAAGTCCACAGCAAGGTCCATAAAATGTATAATATATAGCAGGAGTATTCAAATCTTACCCTACGAGGTCCGGAGTACTGATGGTTTTATGTTCAACCTGATAATGAATTGCACCCACCTGCTGTCCCAGGTCTAAATCAGTCCCTGATTGAAATTTGAGGGATATAAAGGTTCATCCTTTATAGCCCCAACTCATTGTGATGTTATTTACAGTAGCCATCTAATGTTGTTCATGATGAATGTGAAACAAATAGAACCAGCAGTTGATTCATTCAACGCTAATAGACCATTTGCCATGGTGTGCTCAAATTGTCTGTATGCTGGCTGTTTGTGGCCGTCCTGTCACGAGGTGGAAAAGTGACAAATTATTTTAGGTCTGCATATTGCAGCAATTGTTGAGTTGAGCAGGTAAAGTAGAGGAAGACAACACTTTCAACAAACATATTTTAATAGGGCATGGCTTTCTGATAGTTCGATTTTTACAAATGTTCCATAAATGACATTCTGTTACTTTTCAGTTGAAAAACCATGCTAGTTGAAATGACAGACATACAAACCACACCAAACAAAAAGGGGCACAGGAAGTGGTGCAGTCCAGGAGGCAGGCTTCCATTTTTTCAAGATCTCAATTTAGCACAACCACCATGTGCTCTCACCAAGCTAAGCGGCTACATCAGCGTTTTCCAAACTCGGTTTTTGCCCTAACACTACACAGCTGATTCAAATGATCAAAACTTGATTAGTTAATTATTTGAATCTGCTGTGGGGGCAAAAAACTAAACTTGTACCCAGGAGGGGGGGCAGGACCGAGTTTGGGAAACACTGCACGACATGCTGAGACAAAGACAAAGGTGCATTCCAGATCTTACAACGTATTTTATGTATCAGGTAAACCACATCTTATGTTATAGCAATCCGGTGCCAGACAGAACAGTGGCATACAACTATTATTTGATGCATGCTACGTCTGAGCAGGGGATCCCGATCACAACCTTGGTTCCTCCATACTGCATTCACTTCCTGTGTGTGGACGCCTGGAAGACAAGGGGGTTTAAATACACTGATTTAAAGTCACATGTCGATTAATCCAATAGAATTGCTAGTTAGATAAAACATGCAAATAAGTCACACCTGTCTCTGGGTGTTTCAATCTGTAAACCCATAGGAGACTGGTGGGATTTTTATAACCTTTATTTAACTAGGCAAGTCAGTTAAGAACAAATTCTTATTTTCAATGACGGCCTAGGAACAGTGGGTCAACTGCCTGTTCAGGGGTAGAACAACAGACTGTCAGCTCGGGGACTTGAACTTGCAACCTTTCGATTATTAGTCAGACACTCTAACCACTAGGCTACCCTGCCACCCCATTTTATGCTACTGTAGTGGCTCTGGATTTGGCTGCAGCACCCTTTCTCCTGAGCTTTCCATCTCCCAACCTGTTGATACTGCATCTAATGCATGTAAAAAATATATATAACTAAAACTCTTCCCTCTACATTCTACAGACAATGTGTGTGTGTATGTGTGTCAGATAGATCTGTAAAACGAATAATAATACAACACATACAGTATTATATATCTCTGCTGTTTCAGAGAGAGAAGGGCATCCTGGCCTCCAGTTCACCCTGAGCCTGCACACACAAGACACACGCAGGCACGCACACACACAGACACACATGCACGCACGCACACATGCACAAACCCACAGACGCACACACACACAGACACACAAACGCACACAGACACACACACACACACACACACACACACACACACACACACACACACACACACACACACTCTGTATCATCCCCAGTCACATGGTCTCCACCTCATTGACTTCCTCAAGTCATCATCATCCCCTGCTAAGAGTTATTAAATAGTCCCCGCCATCATAGCTGCCCCTACGACATAACCTTACCCCAGCCTGTTGTATAAATAATAAAGACATGAATGGACAACGCAATCCAAAGCAGAGTAACTCATTTTAATAGAAAGGACATGGATTGTACTTAAAACCATCTACTGCATCTTGCCTATGCCGTTTGGCCATCGCTCATTCATATATTTGTATGTACATATTCTTATTCATTCCTTTACACTTGTGTGTATAAGGTAGTTGTGGTGAAATTGTTAGGTTAGATTACTTGTTAGATATTACCGCATGGTCGGAACTAGAAGCACAAGCATATCGCTAGACTCGCATTAACATCTGATAAGCATGTGTATGTGACGAATAAAATTGGATTGGATTTGATTTGGATTGACGTGGATGTTGTAACACCTTTCAGAGTTCATACAGGGAAATCTAAAGATAGTCTGGTCCCAATGTGAATGTTTGTTTTTATTAATCAGAAGAACATATTTAAGCTTTGGATTGATAAAAACTTGGGAAGGAGAGGATGATGGTGAGGATGATGAAGAGGAGAAGGGGAACGAAACAAAGTGGCATTGTGCTGGGATAGGATCAGACCTGGAGAGGTGTCCATGTCTCTTATTATTCTAAATCAAACAAAAGGTCAACACCTGATGATCCGGCTCGCCCCTTACCTCCCAGCTCAGGTTACCCAGCAGGCCATTCTGCCGTCCGCGAGACAATAGCTGCGCAAAAAGACGACACCTCTTCCCCCTCGGGGGACTCCGAGGCGACAAAATGGAAGAAACAACACTTTTGTTTGCTGAGATTAAAACATGTTGCAATCTCTACCTCCCTGTTCCTTCCCCGATGGTAGACGACGCAACAGTCAGAGAACCCTCTCTCTGTCGTTCTGTTCCTACGTTTTAAATAAATGTTTTTTATTTGGTCTGTTTACTATTGTTTTGGGGTGTATTTGTATAGCTTACAGTTTGTCACAGGCTGAATGGGGTCTGAATGGGGTCTGATTGGAACCATAATAGGGCCTGTTGGGGCCTGTCCTTTCCCTGAACGTCTATGTGATACGCATATAAAGTTGGTGTTATTGACCACCTCTCTGTCCCATCTTAATTGTTACTGTGTGAAATGAAATCACGGGCATCCCTTCCTCCTGAACCTACTCTGGATGAGGACAGTCAAGGAATTCAGAGAAAGACACAAAACAGTTGAATTGTCATTTACTAGCAATATTGGTTTCTATATACTGCAATACTGGTTTCTATATATTGCAATACCGCAACACTGTTTTCTATATATTGCAATACCGCAACACTGTTTTCTATATATTGCAATACCGATTTCTTTATATTGCAATATTGCTATACTGGTTTCTGTTAAACACATTTTTTGCTTCACCACAGATCTTCCAGCTTTATTCCATAATCAGACAGTTATTCTATCCTAAAAGTAAATAACTGACTATAACTGTCAGTCTATAACCGTGTGACTAAATGTGTCAGGACAACATAGGGAATTGGATACTCATCGTGTTCTCTCTCCTCATCTCCTTCTCAAAACCCATTAGATGAGAAAGCAAGAGGTCCCTCCCCTTTGACCTTCTCCTCCAATGGGTTTTGAGAATCAGACGAGGAGGGAGGAGAGAGGACACAAGGTGTATGCAATTGAGATCTTCACAGAGATCCATACATCAGTCACAACAATGGTAACTGTGGCAGGAGGGTCTCCTCTCTGCAGGGAATATCCTGCCAGTCTGGCACCTGCAGTGGGAGGTCTCTCTCTTATCAGCACTGGTGGATGCAGACCACTTGTCCTTCCCTCCTCTGCTTCTTTCACCACATTCCATCCCTCTCACCTCATTGAAAATGAAAACTCTGCCGTGTTCTGCCTGATGAAAAGTCAGTTGGGTCTTCCTGGATAAAACTCATGTGAGTTCCCATGACAACACGGTAAGAAAGAAAACAAACTGCCAAATACATTGTCCACAGAGAAATGCATATGGTGTATTCATGTTATTGTCTTTTCAATGGTCTCAAAACTATACAGACCTGTTGCTCTGCAATCTGTCTCGTCAGCGTGGGGCCTATACACTTCCCTCCTCCCCCTATCTCTTCACCTGCTGTACATACAGGCAGATAATGACGGAGGGGGAGAAAGTGCGAAGGGGAGGTTTATTGAGTGCACATGTACTGTAAACACCTCTAATCCCCCTTCAAAGCACTTGTTGTGTCATTAGAACATTCACTAGAATAACCCTCAGCCATCACACACTCCCTGACAAAAGGGACTTGCTCATTCCCCCTTGGCAGTCCCTGACAACAGTAGGCTTGGTGAACCTGGAAAATCTTCTTCCATTTTGGCTCCAAAGGGGCAGTGGTCATATGTAAACAAAGCAGAGATAATGAGATATTTATAGACATTTCCAGCATGTGTGTGGGCTCGGACACAAGTTTTATTAGTAACGAATGGATATTTAAGTGGTTGCAGGCAAGCATTAGGCATACACACACACACACAAACAGACTGATACAGACACGCATGCACACTCACACACAGGCAGATGCACATTATTGTTTCGATTCATATTATCATTCATGGAAGCGTTGTTATTTTGCAATCTCTAGCTCTACACATGGATAACTGTATATGTTCTTCAAGGAGGAAAAAGGCTTACACAGTCATGCTCAGAAACACCTGACCTAATCTAATTCAGCAGCAAAAACCTCTGACAGCAGTCGACAAACATCCAGCACAAAATAACATTCTTACAGTAACAAAGTACACACAAATAAAGAGAGTGAGAGAGAAAGAGAGAGAGACATAGAGAGACATAGAGAGAGAGACATAGAGAGAGACAGAGACAGAGAGAGAGACATAGAGAGAGAGACATAGAGAGAGAGGGAGAGAGAGCGAGAGACATAGAGAGAGAGAGAGAGACATAGAGACATAGAGAGAGAGATAGAGAGAGAGAGACATAGAGAGAGAGAGAGACAGAGAGAGAGAGAGAGCATATCAGGTTAAAAGATCAGAGGCAGTGTTTTGCTGATGTAGACAGCTGGACGTGGGTTCTCTAATCTGTCTAAATATGATCTGCCCAGAGAGGGCTTGTCAGAATGAGCAGAAGGCCCAACCATGGGGCTGTGACAGCCAGATACAGGATTGGACTAGAGGAGCGCGCTGTGTGTGTGCGTGTGAATGTGTGTGTGTCCACACTGTTCCTGTGTAGGCTGTGTATGAGGATGTCCTTCAGACAGAGTGACTGGCCCGGTGCATGAAATCAATGCCTCTAATGAGTAGGGTTGCTTCATGGGAGGAGTTACAGGAGCTGTCGTGTCTGTGTGTGTGTGTGTTTTAGGAGGGCAGTGTGTGTGGGGGGGCATGTGTATGTTCTCTATCTGATGGAGGGTGGGGTGTCTGGGGGTGATGTGTATATGTGGGACGGTGGGGGGTTTGTGATGGGGCTTGAGTTTGTGTGTTGGGAATGAGTTTGCGTATCTATGGGGGGGGGGTGATGTGCGCTGGGTTTGTCAGTGTGGGCTAAGTAAACTGATTCAGACAGGCTACCGGGCTGGTGATGGGAACTGTTGGATGGTGACGGCAATGCTGCTTAATTGGGGTAATCGGCTGGCTTTTAGGGACCTGCTCGTTAGGGGCGCCCAGTCTCGTCCTCGCGCCCACCCTCGCCATGGACAGACAGACAGCTGAAGTGACAGCCTCATCTCTCCCAGCGCCTCTCCATGTCCAACGAGACTCCCTCCCATAGTCTCACGCGTCAAGCCTGAGTTTGGCAGGGATGTCCTATAGTAACATTAACGATGTTTAACAAGGCTTAATGTCTCCCACTCCAAATTATATTCATCCAGTGAGATTGAGTGTTAACAATCTCTCTATGATATTGTCTTCTATTGTGTATCTCCGCTGAGGAGAAAACCAGGCTCGTTATCTTGGAAGTCAAAATCAAGTGCTGGAGTTAAGTGGTAGCACAAAGACATTGCTTGAGTTTGATCCTAGGGTCTATAAACATGACTGGTTGCTATGCAGACTGACTAACCTTCTTCTACCTTGTTAGCTAGCCAACTACAGCTAACAAAATCATGTCAAACTCGTCAGCTGGAATGACAGCAAACTAGCTTCATTTTCGTTTTCTGTTAGCTATTTTCTATTGCCATTTATTTGAATATATCAATAATAATGATGTTGGTACTTGATTTCACCTGGCTCAGAAAAGTTGTTGTCTTGTCAGGACAACGTTCAGTCGCTATGGTAAATGGGTAACATTGCTGCCGAGGTCACAGAAGAAGACAGGAAGGTTAATACAAACCCCCACTGTTGTAAACCAAATACTAGGTTAGATTCACGGGTAAATAGTGTGTTAATAAAAGCTTTATTGCTTTTATTTTGTCATTTGCCATGGCAGGTCAAGAACAGTGCAGTGATACTTCAGATAGAACATTAAACAAGTATTTTTGGTTCGTACCCGTGGTATATCATCTGACACATATGACTGGAATGCTGTTTCTGCCTATTAGCAACCAGGATCCAAACTACCCGGTTTATACATGTTACATATATGACATATGTTGTATACAATATATGACAAATATGACATGTGGCGTATATCTATGCGTTCTTTCCAAAGCCATGCTTGAAGTCATTGTTACACAAGTTATTGAAGCATCTAAGTAAGCATGAGTGGAGCTGTGCAAGAGTTGGTCTCAAGGAGAACACTACATAGGGAAACCTATAACTGGCTGTGTTGTTCCTCCCTATTGTTTCTGAGATCACTGTATTGTTGTAACTGGACAGAGAGATAGAGATGCTCAGTCTGCTTGCAGCAAGAGGACGTTTTAAAGCATTGATGACTTACCCCATGGGCACTATGGCCTAACCTTGACCTTGTAGCAGCATCCCTCTGCTTACGACATTCCTCCCTGTTGTCTATCCACATTATCACATTATCCATGCATTCATAATTATGTTTCATTCCGTGTCTCAACCTCGTCTATGGAATGAGAGAGGAGGAGGAGATGGGAAATGAGTCTTTGATTCCTGTCCCCCCTCTCTTAAAACAAAAGGGGTTTTATCTGTGTTGTTATCGGACGGTCTGAAAGCGTAAGTAGAGATGCCGTCCCCACTGACGCAAGGTCAATACATATTGTTTATGGAAAACAAAAGGATAATTGTGATGTCATGTCTAGACAAAATGCAAATGAATATGAGTTTATAAACCTCTGCGAGCGGGTATACAGTATTTACGCGGCCACGCAACACAACACACGCACAAAGAAATACACAAACACACACACACACACAGACATACACAAACACACACACACACACACAGACATACACAAACACACACACACACAGACATACACAAACACACACACACAGACACACACAGACACACACACAGACACGTGTAGACGAAGTGTAATGATTATGGTAATGATAACAATCATCCTCCTCATCACCAGCATCTCTTCTGCGATTTAAAAAATGTATGTGAATGAACTGTAATCCACAACTATTCATCAGATTACTCATGGCTGGTGGGGGGGGGAGTCCATCTGCAGATCATTAAGGTTTGGGATAGGGTTAAAAAAAACGTGTGCCTATTACTGGGATTGAACAAGAGACCCTCAGAGCCTAAGCTCACGGTTTATGGCCATCCGCCATCCCCCTCCAGAGAACAACATGGACAGCCTACTTGATGGTAATAGCTCTCACCTAGTGGCCGGTCTTGAAGGCATCTCCGGCAGTCCCTTGTGCCTGGACAGACGTCAGATTTGTAAGTGGCACATGAAAGTACAACCCACACACACAAATAAAATAAACGCCACGCACATACACACATAAGCAAAGATACCCAAACATGCCCGCAAACAGACACACACGTACACACACGCACATGTTGTAACCCTATTCCAACCCTAATCCAAAATCATATTTTCCCTAACTCTTAACCCTAAACTTAACCCTAATATTAACCCGAAACCCCTAACCCTAAAACAAATTCGAAACATAACACCTAACCCTAACCCTAATTCTAACCCTAACCCTAATTCTAACCCTAACCCTAATTCTAACCCTAATTTTAACCCTAACCCTAATTCTAACCCTAATTTTAACCCTAACCCTAATTCTAACCCTAATTTTAACCCTAACCCTAATTCTAACCCTAATTTTAACCCTAACCCTAATTTTAACCCTAACCCTAACCCTAACCCTAATTCTAACCCTAATTTTAACCCTAACCCTAATTCTAACCCTAATTCTAACCCTAAATTGAACTCTAATCCCCACATTTTCTTGTTTTACTATCTTTTTTGGTTTTACTGTCCTTGTGAAGACTTTTGAAACCCAAAAGGATAGTCAAGTTAGACCACACACACACACACACAGTCTTGAACAGCTGACCTTGTGGGGACACACAATTCAGTCTCATACAAAATACTATTTTCCTTGACCCCTAACCCTAGCCCGTACTCTTACCCTAACCTTAACCTTAACCCTAACCCCAAAATCTAACCTTAACCTTAACTCTAGCTCCTAACCCTGACCCAAAAACTAACCCTAGCTCCTAATTAACCCTAAACCTAATTCTAACCCTAATTCTAAACTTAACACTAAGCCCCCTAGAAATAGCATTTGACCTTGTGGGGACCAACAAGTGGGAACTTGTTGTGGGGACTTTTGGTCCCCAAAAGAATAGCTAAACACGTCCACCACACACACACACGCACGCACACACGCACGCACGCACCCACGCACGCACCCACGCACACACACACACACGCACGCACACACACACACACACAAACAGACATACTACACAGGCCTTCGAATTAATAGGGTAACATTTTGGAACATCTCTGTGGGTTTAACTGTTTTATTTGCATGCTACAGTGCATTCGGAAAGTATTCAGACCCCTTGACTTTTTCCACATTTTGTTTTACGTTACAGCCTTTTTCAAAAATGGATTAAATAATTTTTACAATCTACACATAATAACCCTTAATGACAATAGTAAAAACATTAATTATAGCCACCCTACTTTACTTTGTTGAAGCACCTTTGGCAGCGATTACATCCTCTAGGCTTTTTAGGTATGATGCTAC